>NC_069503.1:67686899-67799399 GCF_027579735.1 Bombina bombina
GTGCCCGTTATACTTGGCTGGTCCGGTTGGGGTGTCGAGTGGCTCTGTCTTGTTTGGAGTTTGTTTCTTGTTTTCATTACAAGTTATAGGGGACCCTTTGTTCCTAGGCTGGTCCTCATTTGTTCTTCTGGGGGCATCAGAGTGGACCATGCTCAGTCCTAATTGTCCTTCCATACTGGGCTGGCGGGTTTTCCGAGGTCGGATCCTGCTAAGGCGTACTCTGTAGGCTCCTGGGTTCCATTGAATAAGGTGCTAGAGTTTCTCTCTTGCCCAGTGGGTGGGAGATTGAGTATCCAAGTAGATTTGTGATGCCAGGTTCTGGTGTCGGTTTCTGCATCTCCTCTTTAGGCTTCTGTGGGATTGTCCTCTTGGACTCTGTTTCCTTGATGATGGTACCTCTTCCTTTGGGTCAAGGCTGATGGGCCTTTTTTGTTCCCTTCCTTGGGGTTGGCCTTATGGTCATCTGTTTCAGGTTTTAAACCAGCTGCTACTAATTGCATGTTGAAGGTGTGCTAGCAAGCTGTTTTAAGGAAGTTAGGGCATAAAAACAAACAACAACTTCCAGGGAGGAATATCATATGCTTTAGAGGATATCGATGCAACTTATGTCCGTAAGTAATAAAGCTGAGGACAACCCACAACGAAGATAATCAACAGATGGCATACATTGTAGGACAAACTTGTAACACACAGTGACCCCACAGTGAATATAATCCAACCGGCATCCACTATAGCGGAGTAAGGGGCATGAGCACTCACCCTTCTGCCGAGGAAGAAAAAGAAAGCTGATCGTCGCCGTCACTCATCCGGTATGAGCATTCATGCAGGGATAGGCGTCCGGGTCTAACACGTATAATCATTTACTTCAGCGCAAGGTGCCGTATTCTCACCAACGCCTCTTCAGAACCAGGACCTGACATCAGCAACAACAAAGGGGTGTGTGTGGGTAGGCATGCGTTGACTAAACTGCCCACTCCATGATCCAGCGTTGCCTCTGTATAGCTGTATCTGTAATGCGGGTAATCCTAGGACAACCAAGTGCAGGGACTCGGTATTGAGGGAAACTGCCAAAAAGGATTCCTTGTAATCCACAAAGGGTAAATAAGCAGCAAAAAGAAGTGCAGAGTCCTCAGTACGATTAAAACTTCAACAATTTATTTAAATCAGGATAAAATCCAACAGCAGCATAAGGAATGCAAGACAAGAAAAAACGGTTTGACTAGTTTCGGCTTGTGGCCGTAATCAAAAGTTAGGGCATATTTGTCCATTTTCTACTTCTGGGTTTCGTCTGCTTCCATATTTTTGGAGGTTTGCAGATTGAGTGGTCTCCATTTTTTCCTGTGTTCGCCCCTGATTAGGAGTTTTCATTCCTTAATCCTCAAGCTGTAGGGGCTTCTGGGAAGATGATCCTGCAAGGATCTTTGAGTCTACTGTTATATTCTTATCCAGACTTTAAGGTTTGGGCTCTGTTTGCTTGTCCGTTTCCCTTAATCTTTGGACTTAGTGGGGTTGTCCCTTCAGTCTTTAGGGTCAATTAGAGTAGCTGAGTGGCTTAATCTTTGCCTAGCACCCTTTAGGTTGGGAGTTTGAATCCCACTGTGGGTGTCTTCTAAGCACTCTGTGTCTGGGACACTTACATGAGTGTTAATTCTCCAAGGTGCCTTGGATATGTCTGTGATTGTGCCGACTGTGGTGCACAATTTGCTCCAGTTGGGGTAATTCGGCGGTTCCTCAGGGGTTATTGGTAGTTTAAAGCCGGATCCAGATTCTGGGTGTACAGGTTTTTTTTTGTCTTGGTCCTTGACTGGACATTTTGGGGGTTCTGTATCCAGGTCCCTTAGGGATAATTCAGGACAGCCCAGTTTCACAAGTTCCGGGACATCTTCTGTTCCTGCGGGAGAATTTTTATCTCTTTCAGAGAGTTACATTTTTCTACTGGGCTGGCTGTAGTGACCGGGTGGTTCTTAATTCAGTGCTGGACTTTTTTGTGTCCACCTACAGCTTCACTTCATTCCTATGTGCAGGTGAGCTGTTCTGTCTTTGTTTCCCTCCTTTTGGGGTGGTCTTGGCATTCTACAGTATCCGCCTGGTTCGTGAAGGTTCTTTCCTCCCCTATGCAGTGGGGTTATCTCCTCTGCCTTGAGTGCAGTATGTTCAGAGTGAAGGGCTGGATTACTGGTGACATGCTATTAATGTAGTTTCAGTAGAGGGTCTCCTTTTAGGAGTTCCCTTAGTCTTCGGGAAGGGAGCTCTATCTGGGTTCTGGAACCCAAGCTCTTTTTGGGGGGGCTGGATCCCTCCCTTTTTCTTCCTGAAGTTCTTGGGGCAGCTGTTGTAGCCTGATGGTTAGATTAGCTGTCTAACAAGTGAAAGGTTTGCAGTTTGAAATCAGCTGCAGCTCTTTGGAGCTTGATTGTGTGCAATCTAGCTGTTTAGAAGATGATCGGGGGGTTTTAATTTTCTTGTCTTTTGGACTTGTTTGGTCACTTGGTTGCTGGTTCCGTTGCCCGGAGCGAGGGTCAAGGATCTGTTTGATCTGTTGATCTTTGACCACGTTTCATAGTTAGATCTTTTGAGCCTTCCTTAGGTGGGAGGTTTTGCGGTGGATCCCTCCTCAGTAGGAAGTTTTCCCTGCTAGTTCTGTTTCTGGTTCTGTCCGGCCTTTTTGGGACAGAGTGGTTTTGCACTACTTTGGAGTTCTTCCTTTCTGAAGACAGTCCTTTGCAGTTTACTAGCTAGGTTAAGCGGCTTGTGTTCGCTAAGATCTCCTTTGCTGCTGGAAGCCTATGGCTTTGGAGGAGCATATTCGGATATTCTAATGCTGTTCTTCAGTGGCTCGTAGGGACGATTTGTCTTTCGGTTGCTCTATCCTGGTGCGAGTTAGCACTCAGTGAGGAGAGGGGTTCTTTCTTTTCCCTTTCAGTTTTCAGGTCATTTCTCTAGTCCCTTGGTTTCTATGCAGATTGGGGTCTGGGTTTTCCTCCCTTTGCTCTGCTGGGTCTTTAAGGTTCCTTCACAGGTTTTGCTCTATTTCATCCTGGTTTATTCTCTTGGAGTTACCTTGGATTTTCTTTATTGCCCTAGTCCTTTTGTGTTCTGAGGGTTCTTTCAAACTCCCTTATCTGTGTCCTTTTTTTCTTCCCTTCAGGGGGAATGTGGATGTTCCCCTTCTGGTCAGGGGTGAGTTTATTTTGCGGGCTGAGTGCCTGAAGGACTTTTTCTCCTCAGAGACCTTTTGGCTTGGTCGAGTCTAGTAACCTGAGCGGTCTCTAACAAGGGCCTTGCTGGTTCTAACTGTTGGATGGTTCCTTGGGCCTTTTCCTTTTTGTTACCTTCTGCTTCTGGTGAAGTTGTTTTTTCGTTGGGAGTTTGGGTGTTTTCAGGCTGTGGTTACCTCAGAATGGGCCGCCCATTTGTACCCCCCAGTTTTGCATTCAGTGTCCTCTATAGCTTGGGTATTGTTTTCCCAAAAGTAATGAATGCAGCTGTGAACTCTTCCCGTTTTTTTTTTTTTTTTTTTTTTTTTTAATATATGGGGTGGCCGTAATTTTTGTGTTTTTGTTCTTCTGGCACCTTTTTCATCCTGATATTTCTCCTACTGTTCCTTGTTCCCTTGGCAGAATGACTGGGGGATGAGGGAAGTGGGGGAGGTATTTAAGCCTTTGACTGGGGTGTCTTTGCCTCCACCTGGTGGCCAGGTTCTGAATTACCAAAAGTAATGAATGCAGCTGTGGACTCTTCCCATCTGAAGAAATGACAATTATCAGGTAAGCATAATTTAAGTTTTTGTGTGTATGTATGTATGTGTGGGTATGTCTGTGTGTGTGTGTGTGTGTATATGTGCATGTGTATATGTGTGTGCGTATATGTGTATGTATATATATGTGTGTGTGTCTGTGTATATGTGTATATATACAGTATATATACAGGTATATATATATATATATATATATATGTGTGTGTGTGTGTGTGTGTGTGTGTGTGCAGTGAGACACTGCAGAAAATTTTTCACAAAAAAAAAATCTCATCGCAGAAAATAAAAAAAGGTTCTGTCTCTGGGCCCATAACTACACTTAAATGGATATAATACTCATATGCTAAACCACTTGAAAGTGATGCAGCATAACTGTAAAAAACTGATGGGAATATAATAGTATATTTTTTTTTATTGAGATGGATTATATTATATAGAATAAACAGTCTTATTTTTCTTTATTCCATCTCTTTTTATGTAGACAAACATGTGAATAGTTCATATCCATCCTTCACTACAGGAAGCATCAGGATGATACCGCAAGCTCCAATACTCTTAGACAGCAATGACTTTTCACAAACATTGGGGATATCACAGCAGATATTTCGAGAAGATGGTGACTTAGCAGGAACTGGGCAGCAATCATTATGTACAGAAAGTAATGTAGTCATCAAACAAGAGGACAACATTTATGCCTTTTCTAGTGAAATTATTACCCCAGAGGATAAACCACACACATTTACTGAGTTTTCAAAACATATTAAAGAAGGGAAAAGTCTACAGTCTAGCCAAATGATTCATACAAAGGAGAAACCTTTCAAATGTACAGAATGTAAGAAAAGCTTTAGATGGAAGTCTCATCTACTAGAACACCAGAAAATTCACACAGGTGAGAAACCACACACATGTACTGTTTGCGGAAAATGTTTTACAAGAATGGATCATTTGAAAACTCATAAAAAGATTCACACAGGAGAAAAGCCTTTCACATGTACAGAGTGTGGAAAAAGTTTTACAGGAAAGAGTAATCTGAAAACTCATGAAAGGATTCACACAGGGGAAAAGCCTTTCAAATGTACAGAATGTGGAAAAAGTTTTACACAAAAGAGTGATCTGAAAACTCATGAAATGAGTCACACAGGGCAAAAGCCTTTCAAATGTACTGAGTGTGGAAAAAGTTTTACACGAATGGATTATCTGAAATATCATGAAATGAGTCACACAGGAGAAAAGCCTTTCACGTGTACAGAGTGTGGAAAAAGTTTTACACAAATGGGTCATCTGAAATATCATGAAATGAGTCACACAGGAGAAAAGCCTTTCACGTGTACAGAGTGTGGAAAAAGTTTTACACAAATGGGTCAACTGAAATATCATGAAATGAGTCACACAGGAGAAAAGCCTTTCACATGTACAGAGTGTGGAAAAAGTTTTATACTTATGAGTCATCTGAAAACTCATGAAATGATTCATACGGGAGAAAAGCCTTTCACGTGTACAGAGTGTGGAAAAAGTTTTACACGAATGGATCATCTGAAATATCATGAAATGAGTCACACAGGAGAAAAGCCTTTCATGTGTACAGAGTGTGGAAAAAGTTTTACACAAATGGGTAATCTGAAATATCATGAAATGAGTCACACAGGAGAAAAGCCTTTCACATGTACAGAGTGTGGAAAAAGTTTTATACTTATGAGTAGTCTGAAAACTCATGAAAGGATTCATACAGGAGAAAAGCCTTTCACATGTACAGAGTGTGGAAAAAGTTGTATACTTATGAGTCATCTGAAAACTCATAAAATGATTCATACAGGAGAAAAGCCTTTCACATGTACAGAGTGTGGAAAAAGTTTTACACATAAGAGTAATCTGAAAACTCATGAAAGGATTCATAAGAGAAGAAACCTTTCACATGTTTAGAAAGTGGAAAAAGTTTTTTTTAAATCAGGTATCACAGAACACCAAATATTTACAAACAAATAAACTTTATATACACTGTGTACAAATCTCTTTACAGTTATCCTAAAGAAGACAAACTCTAAATAGAACCATCAAAAAGGATCCTATTGTAAATAATACTTTCTAAATCCCAGTTATAAAATCCCCAGATTGGAAGTGCTCTCCTGCTGTCCTATGTTCCTCTATATATGTGCACCTCAGTTTCTCTTATATAAATGTGATAGAATCCAAACACCACACAGGAATATACAGATCTGTCCTCATACTGACCAGTTTGCACAACCATTCAACACCAAAGCACCCCCAGTGTTGTTTATTAATATGCCAGTGTTAGGAGTTGCATGTTTGTTTTACATAGGGGAGGAAATAATTACATTTACAGAATAAAGGAGTCTTTATATGAATAGAGTGTTAGAGAATTAAATAAACAAGAACATCAGTCTCAAATGATTGACATCTGGGAGATATATTTATTGTGCACATCATATGGATAAACCTTTTCTTATAGCAATAGATGCTTAGCATTGTACATGTTATATACCAGAGGAATTACTGAGGGGAAACTGATTTTATTTAATAAGACACAATATCAGTAACCGGTACATATGTGATCATAATCAGTTTAATTTAAATGGCTACTATAACCTACATGTATACTGGGTATGTAATATGTGTGTCATGTGATCATAATCAGTTTAATTTAAATGGCTACTATAACCTACATGTATACTGGGTATGTAATATGTGTGTCATGTTCTGTAACTTGATATTATGTCTGTTAGATGTTTTCATGTTAGTTAGAAGCCACAAGAACTGATAATAGCACATACTGTATATATAAAGGGAACATTATATGTCTGATAAATCCCTTTGTATCAAGAGCACAAGTGTTAGGTATATTTATACCATTGTGTGCATATATCATGTAATGCTGCTGTTTACTATATAATGATATACAATGTTTTTTCATGCAAATAAAAAGTGATTGGAATCCAGACCAGTATTTTGTGTTTTTTTGTATAATTATAAACCCAATATCACAGAATAATTAGGAAAACATCATGAAAGACAGAAGCCAAATCTGACAGTGAAAGTTAAACACTGATAATTCAGATAGAGCAGCAATTTTACCCAACTTTCCAATTTACTTCTATTATCTAATGTTTTTTCTTCTTTTAGTATCCTTTGTTAAAGAGTAAGCTAGGAAGCTAATATTACATGAGCTTAGGGGCGTGCACGTGTATTTAGCACTCTGCGCAGCAGTGTTTGTAACTATGTAAAACAATGCTATAAATGTTCTTGCAAACTCTGCTGTCTGAAGACACATGCACGCTCCTATGTTCACGTAGGATTATTCTTTTTACCTCTGTAATTACCTTGTATTTAAGCCTCTTACATCAGTTCTTTTGACAGACATGCATTTTAGGCAATCAGTGCTCACTCCTCAGTTCATGTGTTTCATATAGATAACATTAAGCTCATGCATGTGAATTTACTAACACCCTCTAGTGGTAAAAACTGTAAAATGCAGAGGTGGCCTTCAAGGTCTAAGAAATTAGCATATGAGCCTCTTAGGTTTAGCTTTTAACGAAGAATACCAAGAAAACAAAGCAAAATTTGTGATAAAAGTAAATTGGAAAGTTGTTTAAAATTACATTTTATTTGAATCATGAAAGTTTTTTTTGGACTTGACTGTCCCTTTAAGTCTGAAAATTGTGTATTTTTTTTGTCCTGAAATCTAAAAGTGCACATAGCAGCATCACATATCTGTCCAGCAATGGCTTCTTTTTGATCATACTGTAAGGTGTATAATGTCAAGTTGCTGGGGGCGGAGCCTGGCTGCTGCCATGAGTGCAGTGTAAACCCGGCGCTCTGCTACAACTAAAAAAAACATGGGCTTATTTTTATAAACAGGACCCTGGCTAGAGGCAATGACCCTTATGAACAATAGGGATCATTTCAAAACAAAAGAAAAGAGATCTGTGGAGCGCAATGAGTACCCGCTACTGGCAGCCGTATCAGCCATTACTATGGAGGAAACATGTAGGTCCTAATCGTGTCAGCAATTGCCGAAATACTTGCAAACAGCTGGCTACATAGAGAGCGGATCTGGAAGGACATCTCCGTCACTCCGTTGAGCAGCAGCCACGGACCGAGAACAGGTGACTTTCCTAGGGCTCAGTTCAAAAAGTTGCCATCTTGGAAGCTATCATGCTGCAAACTATGCAGCTAAAATAATTATCTGGCTAAGGCAATAACAGCAGTTAAGCCAGCACTACTAGATAGCCCACAGGGGCGGACAGCGGTAATGATTTGCTATCAAGAGAAAGGGGCAAAACAGAGTTAGGAACACACTGGGAAAATGTATAAATAAATAAAAAACAAAAAATACAAAATACAGCAACTAGAATATATATATATATATATATATATATATATATATATATATATATATATATATATATATATATATATATATATATATATATATATATATATATATATACAAAGAGGAGAAAGGAAAGGTGCTTGATGATTACGCCAAGATAAAGCACACTGACCCCTTGGCCAGCTCAACCCTAATTTTAAATAAAAGCTTAACACACTTAGGCCTACTGCAGTGTTGTGCAAGATGGTGTTGTCTGGGATAGCTTTCTGAAAGACCTTGTTGTGGGATATATTGCCTTTTATAGAAACTGACTTCTTTTTTCTACACCTCAACTTCTATATTGGTAAAATTTTATATGATGGACCGCTTATATTTCTTTACTCCCACTAAAGTGGCTACAAGAAGGAATACCAAGCAAGATAGACTTTCTAAGCCTATATCAGGGAAGCCATTGCCTATATCATCTTATATGCCGAACTCTGATCTATCAGTGGTCATGAACAAAAGGCTTTCTGGGGATACCCGGGCCTCCACAGACTCTAACATGCAATCTGACGACACACAAGCATCCATATCTATGTTCTATGATTTGCCCTCTAAAGAAGATATTGCGGACATTGTCCGCACCTGTATAAGGGAGGAACTCGCTGGAATGCGACAAGATATCCATACCCTGGGATTTCAGGTGGAGTCCTTGGAGGGTGGCCAAGAGGAGATTAAAGAAGATATACAAAACCTTACTGACCAAGTGACCCAACACCAAGAAACTATTTCTTCACTGCAAGAGAAGCTGGAGGATCTAGAAAATCAAAGCAGAAGGAAAAACATACGCATATTAGGGGAGTACCAGAGTGTATTCTTCCAAGTGACTTTCCAGTTTACTTGCAAGCACTATTCCAGCAAATTAAAGATTCAAGCTGTACCTCTGACATACAATGGGTAAGAGTGCATAGGTCACTTAGAACCAAGCCACCAGAAACAGCCTCTCCATGACACATAATTATCTGTTTTAAAAACTTTTTGGAAAAAGAAATGCTCATGAACCAGTCACAGAAATTGCAGCCGGTCCCATTTGTAGATATATATATATTCCATATGCCTTATAGATGTGCCTTATTACTATATTACTATATCACTGTATGCTATTATGGGGTTAATATTTTTGTAGACTCCAAAATGTATTATTTTTCATTTATACTGTAATTTCCCAATATCATAAACTTCTGTATTTCCTGTGCATATGTATTGTTACATAATTTGTTCTACTAACAACCACATTGCTACTAAAATGGCAGGGGTGATGGGCATTATAATTACTGCTGACAATGTACTGTTAATCGCACAGGATATAAAGTAATGTGATACACCCATATATGGCAAAGTCACTTCTGCTTTCTGTAAAACAGCAAAAGTCTATAACTGTTTGCATTTGCTGTGAATAAAATCAGTATTACCAAGCATCCATATTGTCTGTCAGTTACAGGTGATATTCCAGAATTCTGTGGAAATTGGTATCAGTTACTTTCAGTCAGGGAGTCACTCCGGCCGGAGTCTAAATATAGTTACCCCAACAATTTGGTGACTGCGGTGGAATAGGATATAAAGTGATCCCGGAAGGTAAGATGAAATGGTGTTATTATTTTTTTAACATATAATCCTTTCACTTTATTTCAGGGTCCGCTAAAATATCCTATTTTTACCTAAAAAAAAGAGATAAATAAATAAGGGGTAAAATAATTTGGTATCATAGTCTAAGGTAGACTTATGGGTTTTAAAGTGGTTTTTAAGGTTTAAGAGTTTCTTAAGGGAAGAAACAATAAAGGAAATATTGATTACTGACTGAGAGACTGTTTGCCAGTTTTCAGGCTTTTTTTGTGTATATGTGCTGTGTCATTCTTTTATGTGTAGTAAGCTGCGTAATTGATGTGCTAATTATATGTATATTTCTGATAGTGTATACATAACATTTACTGTTTTATTTTTCATAAAATTGTTTTGTACTAATCTGATTATTGTGACTTAAGAAAAGTTATGACATCTTCCGTGATGTTTCAAGATGCACAGATTTATCTAGAGCATGGTGGTTACTGAACGGAAGATAGATTAACAATGATAAAAATTTACCCTTTTGCACAAATTAAGCTTTAAGCACGATATTTAATCACGGTATTGACGGAAACCTTTACGGATTCCAATGCAGCCGGGTTAAAATAGTACGGGTTTTTTGCAAAAGGATAGATTACTACCCTTGTTGATATTTGATATTAGGTATGTAGTATTTGGTATTGTTTTGCATGAGATTGTTGTTATCTATACTATAAGATAAGAGTTGATAAGTCACGAGTTGAGAATGGGCAGATCTCAATCTAAAAGCTTTCCATCACCTAGTCCTGGGGAGACTTGTAGAGATTATGTGGGGAGGGTTTCACCTGAAGGATATTTCTATATCGTGCCCTGGCTAGATAATATTGTGGGATGGTCTGAGGCTATGAGAAGCTCAGATCCATTCCCTAAAGATGGGGATAATGATAAATTTCATATGGATATGATAAGAGGGTTGTGTCTAGGTGATGAGCGTGCTTTTCCTTACTATAAAGCAGATCCCAATTGGGATATGAAATATATGAGGAAGGGTGGAGATAATTGGCTAGCTGTTGCTCCACATTGGCAGTACACTAATACTAAAAAGAATAAAAATAAGAATAAGAAAAATCATAGGCAAATAGTGTATGTGCGTCCCAATGCCCCACCACAGTCACAGCCTCCGTTGCCATCATATAATAAACTATATCCTAGTTTAGTGACCCCCTCAGATGATGAACTACAAACTATTGCAGTAGCAACCCTTCAGGCAAGGCAAAATAATTTACATACCTCACTAATTTCTGCTTCTTCGTCTGTTCCTGATACTCTTCCATATCACCCTTCTACACCACTAACACCACCTTTTAACTCTTGCACCCCAGATCTTTACCCACCTCTGCCCTCTGATTCAAGTACTTCTTCTATTTTCTCACCAAACTTAATTCAGTCCCCACCATCTATGCCTGCAAATGCTCACACTGCTACCCCTGCTACCTCTGCTATATCACCTCCTTTGATGCCTTTAACTAGAGCACAGGCTGCACAGCTTAAGAGATCTGAAAGACAGAAAAAGGATTCATATATTAAGATTGAGGAGGAAGATGAGGATTTGTTGTGTCAAATGCCATTTCTTACTGTAGGTGATCAGCTCATAATGAAACCTTTCACACCTAGTGAGTTGCGTGAAATTACTAAAGGAGCACCCAGCCCCCGACAACACCCATCTGCATGCATTCAGTATTTAAAACGCATGTTAGAAGGACAGAACATGACACAGACAGACAGACATACATATTATTATAGATGCACTGTTAGACCATGACACTGAATCAGGATGGGATTGGGACAGAGTTAAAACTATTAGTGAAATTGACACTGATACTTCTACAAGGTATGCATTAAATAGACCAGTAGAAAGAGCAGCTATGTGGGAAGAATTGTCTGAAGAAATGCATAGAAAGATAAGCAAAGTATGTCTATTGCATTAAGTTGCAAGCAAGGTCAGAAAGAAACGTTGGTTGAGTTTGTTAAATGCTTTTATAAATGCTGGAAGGAAGAGGCTGGAATGGAGTCAGATAATGCAATGGGCTCATTAAAGGTGCAGACTTGCATAAGTAACATGCAGCCTCAGCTTTCTTTGTTGGTAAAGCAGCTTGTCTCTGAATGGCCGGAGTTAAAACCCGGTGAATTCTTGAAAAGAATTCATGAAAAGGAGGAGGCAGGCTGTTTTGAAATAAAGAAACTGGAAGGAAAAAATGTTGCTTTTTATCAAAAGCAAGGATTACGGCACTGTGACCCATTTCAAGCCAAAGAAAGGGATAATACAGGATGTTATAGAATGTATGGTAGAGGAGGGGGACGTTATAGAGGGAGGGGACGTGGAAGGGGTAATTATCCTTCAAATAGAACACAGTGTTTTAATTGTGGGAAACAGGGTCACTAGAAAAATGAATGCCCAAATCCACCCAGTAATTCAGGGCCCCCTTGCAGCCCCCGACAATGGAACAGACAGCCTTACATTTCCCCATTGCCTGCACCCACTGATGCACCCAAGCATAACATACAGTGGCCATAGGGGTGCCTAGAAGAGGGTAGCACCCCAATTTTTCCAGTGGTGTCCACAACTTATCGCGAGCAACCATATGTGGTCCTAGAGGTGGAGGGTTTATCCCTTCCATTTCTGGTAGACACTGGAGCAACATGCTCTGCTTTATGCTCAGATATGTATGGGGGCACTACTGGGGAAACAGAGCCTTCTTTAGGGATTAATGGAGTGCTGACTCAGACTGGTATCACACCACTACTTGAAGTTAGGGTACCCAGTGCTGGCCAATATATATTTCTTTCATGTAATTAGCAAGAGTCCATGAGCTAGTGACGTATGGGATATACATTCCTACCAGGAGGGGCAAAGTTTCCCAAACCTCAAAATGCCTATAAATACACCCCTCACCACACCCACAATTCAGTTTTACAAACTTTGCCTCCGATGGAGGTGGTGAAGTAAGTTTGTGCTAGATTCTACGTTGATATGCGCTCCGCAGCAAGTTGGAGCCCGGTTTTCCTCTCAGCGTGCAGTGAATGTCAGAGGGATGTGAGGAGAGTATTGCCTATTTGAATGCAGTGATCTCCTTCTACGGGGTCTATTTCATAGGTTCTCTGTTATCGGTCGTAGAGATTCATCTCTTACCTCCCTTTTCAGATCGACGATATACTCTTATATATACCATTACCTCTACTGATTCTCGTTTCAGTACTGGTTTGGCTATCTGCTATATGTAGATGAGTGTCCTGGGGTAAGTAAGTCTTATTTTCTGTGACACTCCAAGCTATGGTTGGGCACTTTGTTTATAAAGTTCTAAATATATGTATTCAAACATTTATTTGCCTTGACTCAGAATGTTCAACTTTCCTTATTTTCAGACAGTCAGTTTCATATTTGGGATAATGCATTTGATTTAATAATTTTTTTCTTACCTTCAAAAAATTTGACTTTTCCCTGTGGGCTGTTAGGCTCGCGGGGGCTGAAAATGCTTCATTTTATTGCGTCATTCTTGGCGCGGACTCTTTTGGCGCAAAAATTCTATTTCCGTTTCCGGCGTCATACGTGTCGCCGGAAGTTGCGTCATTTTTTTGACGTTATTTTGCGCCAAAAATGTCGGCGTTCCGGATGTGGCGTCATTTTTGGCGCCAAAAGCATTTAGGCGCCAAATAATGTGGGCGTCTTATTTGGCGCGAAAAAATATGGGCGTCACTTTTGTCTCCACATTATTTTAGTCTCATTTTTTATTGCTTCTGGTTGCTAGAAGCTTGTTCTTTGGCATTTTTTCCCATTCCTGAAACTGTCATTTAAGGAATTTGATCAATTTTGCTTTATATATGTTGTTTTTTCTCTTACATATTGCAAGATGTCCCACGTTGCATCTGAGTCAGAAGATACTACAGGAAAATCGCTGTCAAGTGCTGAATCTACCAAAGCTAAGTGTATCTGCTGTAAACTTTTGGTAGCTATTCCTCCAGCTGTTGTTTGTATTGATTGTCATGACAAACTTGTTAAAGCAGATAATATTTCCTTTAGTAATGTACCATTGCCTGTTGCAGTTCCTTCAACATCTAAGGTGCAGAATGTTCCTGATAATATAAGAGATTTTGTTTCAGAATCCATTAAGAAGGCTATGTCTGTTATTTCTCCTTCTAGTAAACGTAAAAAATCTTTTAAAACTTCTCTCCCTACAGATGAATTTTTAAATGAAGATCATCATTCTGATTCTGATGATTCCTCTGGTTCAGAGGATTCTGTCTCAGAGGTTGATGCTGATAAATCTTCATATTTATTTAAAATGGAATTTATTCGTTCTTTACTTAAAGAAGTACTAATTGCTTTAGAAATAGAGGATTCTGGTCCTCTTGATGCTAATTCTAAACATTTGGATAAGGTATTTAAAGCTCCTGTGGTTTTTCCAGAAGTTTTTCCTGTTCCTAATGCTATTTCTGCAGTAATTTCCAAGGAATGGGATAAATTGGGTAATTCATTTACTCCTTCTAAACGTTTTAAGCATTTATATCCTGTGCCATCTGACAGATTAGAATTTTGGGACAAGATCCCTAAAGTTGATGGGGCTATTTCTACCCTTGCTAAACGTACTACTATTCCTACGTCAGATGGTACTTCGTTTAAAGATCCTCTAGATAGGAAAATTGAATCCTTTCTAAGAAAAGCTTATCTGTGTTCAGGTAATCTTCTTAGACCTGCTATATCTTTGGCTGATGTTGCTGCAGCTTCAACTTTTTGGTTGGAAACTTTAGCGCAACAAGTAACACATCGTGATTCTCATGATATTATTATTCTTCTTCAGCATGCTAATAATTTTATCTGTGATGCTATTTTTGATATTATCAGAGTTGATGTCAGGTTTATGTCTCTAGCTATCTTAGCTAGAAGAGCTTTATGGCTTAAAACTTGGAATGCTGATATGGCTTCTAAATCAACTTTGCTTTCCATTTCTTTCCAGGGTAACAAATTATTTGGTTCTCAGTTGGATTCCATTATTTCAACTGTTACTGGTGGGAAAGGAACTTTTTTACCACAGGATAAAAAATCTAAAGGTAAAAACAGGGCTAATAATCGTTTTCGTTCCTTTCGTTTCAACAAAGAACAAAAGCCTGATCCTTCATCCTCAGGAGCAGTTTCGGTTTGGAAACCATCTCCAGTCTGGAATAAATCCAAGCCAGCTAGAAAGGCAAAGCCTGCTTCTAAGTCCACATGAAGGTGCGGCCCTCATTCCAGCTCAGCTGGTAGGGGGCAGGTTACGTTTTTTCAAGGAAATTTGGATAAATTCTGTTCACAATCTTTGGATTCAGAGCATTGTTTCAGAAGGGTACAGAATTGGTTTCAAGATGAGACCTCCTGGAAAGAGATTTTTTCTTTCCCGTGTCCCAGTAAATCCAGTAAAAGCTCAAGCATTTCTGAAATGTGTTTCAGATCTAGAGTTGTCTGGAGTAATTATGCCAGTTCCAGTTCCGGAACAGGGGATGGGGTTTTATTCAAATCTCTTCATTGTACCAAAGAAGGAGAATTCCTTCAGACCAGTTCTGGATCTAAAAATATTGAATCGTTATGTAAGGATACCAACGTTCAAGATGGTAACTGTAAGGACTATATTGCCTTTTGTTCAGCAAGGGAATTATATGTCCACAATAGATTTACAGGATGCATATCTGCATATTCCGATTCATCCAGATCATTATCAGTTCCTGAGATTCTCTTTTCTGGACAAGCATTACCAGTTTGTGGCTCTGCCGTTTGGCCTAGCTACAGCTCCAAGAATTTTTACAAAGGTTCTCGGTGCCCTTCTGTCTGTAATCAGAGAACAGGGTATTGTGGTATTTCCTTATTTGGACGATATCTTGGTACTTGCTCAGTCTTTACATTTAGCAGAATCTCATACGAATCGACTTGTGTTGTTTCTTCAAGATCATGGTTGGAGGATCAATTTACCAAAAAGTTCTTTGATTCCTCAGACAAGAGTAACCTTTTCTGGGTTTCCAGATGGATTCAGTATCCATGACTCTGTCTTTAACAGACAAGAGACGTCTAAAATTGATTGCAGCTTGTCGAAACCTTCAGTCACAATCATTCCCTTCGGTAGCCTTATGCATGGAAATTCTAGGTCTTATGACTGCTGCATCGGACGCGATCCCCTTTGCTCGTTTTCACATGCGACCTCTTCAACTCTGTATGCTGAAGCAATGGTGCAAGGATTACACGAAGATATCTCAAACAATATCTTTAAAACCGATTGTTCGACACTCTCTAACATGGTGGACAGATCACCATCGTTTAATTCAGGGGGCTTCTTTTGTGCTTCCGACCTGGACTGTAATTTCAACAGATGCAAGTCTCACAGGTTGGGGAGCTGTGTGGGGATCTCTGACAGCACAAGGAGTTTGGGAATCTCAGGAGGTGAGATTACCGATCAATATTTTGGAACTCCGTGCAATTTTCAGAGCTCTTCAGTTTTGGCCTCTTCTGAAGAGAGAATCGTTCATTTGTTTTCAGACGGACAATGTCACAACTGTGGCATACATCAATCATCAAGGAGGGACTCACAGTCCTCTGGCTATGAAAGAAGTATCTCGAATTTTGGTTTGGGCAGAATCCAGCTCCTGTCTAATCTCTGCGGTTCATATCCCAGGTATAGACAATTGGGAAGCGGATTATCTCAGTCGCCAAACGTTACATCCGGGCGAATGGTCTCTTCACCCAGAGGTATTTCTTCAGATTGTTCAAATGTGGGAACTTCCAGAAATAGATCTGATGGCGTCCCATCTAAACAAGAAACTTCCCAGGTATCTGTCCAGATCCCGGGATCCTCAGGCGGAGGCAGTGGATGCATTATCACTTCCTTGGAAGTATCATCCTGCCTATATCTTTCCGCCTCTAGTTCTTCTTCCAAGAGTAATATCCAAGATTCTGAAGGAATGCTCGTTTGTTCTGCTGGTAGCTCCGGCATGGCCTCACAGGTTTTGGTATGCGGATCTTGTCCGGATGGCCTCTTGCCAACCGTGGACTCTTCCGTTAAGACCAGACCTTCTGTCACAAGGTCCTTTTTTCCATCAGGATCTGAAATCCTTAAATTTAAAGGTATGGAGATTGAACGCTTGATTCTTGGTCAAAGAGGTTTCTCTGACTCCGTGATTAATACTATGTTACAGGCTCGTAAGTCTGTATCTCGAGAGATATATTATAGAGTCTGGAAGACTTATATTTCTTGGTGTCTTTCTCATCATTTTTCTTGGCATTCTTTTAGAATACCGAGAATTTTACAGTTTCTTCAGGATGGTTTAGATAAGGGTTTGTCCGCAAGTTCTTTGAAAGGACAAATCTCTGCTCTTTCTGTTCTTTTTCACAGAAAGATTGCTATTCTTCCTGATATTCATTGTTTTGTACAAGCTTTGGTTCGTATAAAACCTGTCATTAAGTCAATTTCTCCTCCTTGGAGTTTGAATCTGGTTCTGGGAGCTCTTCAAGCTCCTCCGTTTGAACCTATGCATTCATTGGACATTAAATTGCTTTCTTGGAAAGTTTTGTTCCTTTTGGCCATCTCTTCTGCCAGAAGAGTTTCTGAATTATCTGCTCTTTCTTGTGAGTCTCCTTTTCTGATTTTTCACCAGGATAAGGCGGTGTTGCGAACTTCTTTTGAATTTTTACCTAAAGTTGTGAATTCCAACAACATTAGTAGAGAAATTGTGGTTCCTTCATTATGTCCTAATCCTAAGAATTCTAAGGAGAAATCGTTGCATTCTTTGGATGTTGTTAGAGCTTTGAAATATTATGTTGAAGCTACGAAATCTTTCCGTAAGACTTCTAGTCTATTTGTTATCTTTTCCGGTTCTAGAAAAGGCTAGAAAGCTTCTGCCATTTCTTTGGCATCTTGGTTGAAATCTTTAATTCATCTTGCCTATGTTGAGTCGGGTAAAACTCAGCCTCAGAGAATTACAGCTCATTCTACTAGGTCAGTTTCTACTTCCTGGGCGTTTAGGAATGAAGCTTCGGTTGACCAGATTTGCAAAGCAGCTACTTGGTCCTCTTTGCATACTTTTACTAAATTCTACCATTTTGATGTATTTTCTTCTTCTGAAGCAGTTTTTGGTAGAAAAGTACTTCAGGCAGCGGTTTCAGTTTGAATCTTCTGCTTATGTTTTTCGTTAAACTTTATTTTGGGTGTGGATTATTTTCAGCAGGAATTGGCTGTCTTTATTTTATCCCTCCCTCTCTAGTGACTCTTGCGTGGAAAGATCCACATCTTGGGTAGTCATTATCCCATACGTCACTAGCTCATGGACTCTTGCTAATTACATGAAAGAAAACATAATTTATGTAAGAACTTACCTGATAAATTCATTTCTTTCATATTAGCAAGAGTCCATGAGGCCCGCCCTTTTTTTTTGGTGGTTATGATTTTGTATAAAGCACAATTATTTCAATTCCTTATTTTATATGCTTTCGCACTTTTTTATCACCCCACTTCTTGGCTATTCGTTAAACTGAATTGTGGGTGTGGTGAGGGGTGTATTTATAGGCATTTTGAGGTTTGGGAAACTTTGCCCCTCCTGGTAGGAATGTATATCCCATACGTCACTAGCTCATGGACTCTTGCTAATATGAAAGAAATGAATTTATCAGGTAAGTTCTTACATAAATTATGTTTTTACCCATTTCATATAATAACTGGGTGTCCCTTAAACCTTTTGGGACGGGATCTTATGGGTCCCCTGGGAGTAAAAGTAAATGTCACTAAAACGGGTGGGTTAGATGTAATCATGGGATCCACTAATTGGAGTTTTTACAATGACTTACTGAGTGAAGTCCCATCTTCAGTGTGGGCCTCCTCTAAGTTAGATGTTGGGTTGATTAAATGTACCCCATATAAAGCTAGATTAAAACCCGATGCTACTCCAGTTTACATAAAACAATACCCATTATCAAGGGAAAAAATAGAGGGTATTAAACCCATGATAGAAGAGTTCCTTGCTAAAGGAGTTCTTCGTCCAGTGGTTTCTCCCTATAATACCCCAATAAATCCAGTCCCAAAGAAAGATAATGAATATAGACTAGTCCAAGATTTAAGGGCCATTAATGACATAGTGGTGCCTATCGCCCCTATTGTCCCTGATGTTACAACCTTACTCACAGCCATTCCACATGATGCCCATATATTTACAGTGATTGATTTAGCTAACGCATTTTTTTCGGTCCCATTGGACTCTGAGACACAAATACTTATGGCTTTCACCTATGGGGGGCGCCAGATAGCATGGTGTCGTCTTCCTCAAGGCTATGTCTCATCATCGGCGGTATATTCGCTGGTGCTCCAGCGCACTTTGCAGGCATGGACATGCAGCTGGGGTTCAGTCCTCCTCCAGTACGTCAATGACCTGCTGTTGTGTAGTCCAAATCAGGAGGCAAATACAGCAGACACTGTCAGTCTGCTTAAACACCTCGCTGCTGAAGGTCATAAAATAGCTAAGCACAAATTACAAGTAGGATTGAAAGAAGTAGATTATTTGGGTTTTGTACTTTCCCACGGTCACAGGTCTATTAGTTCTAAACGCATACAAGCAATCCAAAGGGTCCCCAAACCTAACACTAGAAAAGACATGCTTACTTTTCTAGGTATGATAAACTATTGCAGACAATGGATTCCTGAGTGTTCCCATCATGATTCCATACTAAGACAAGCCACAAAGAGTGAAAACCCAGAATGTATACAATGGACCACAGACATGACTAGATCCTACATTGCACTTAAGACCAGTATTATTAGTGCCCCTGCTTTAGGACTACCTGATTATTGTAAACCATTTCATTTGTATGTGAGGGACAATTGTAAAACCATGGCTGCTGTCTGTGCCCAAGAACATGGCGGAGGCAATATGCGTCCCATAGCCTTTTATTCCAAAGTAGTCCCAGTACCGGTACAGGGGATGCCGGCATGTCTCTGAGCATTGGCGGCATGCGCCATGGCTGTGGAGATGGTTGAAACAATCACGCTAGGTCACCCAGTAGTACTACACACAAGTCATCAAGTTTTACATCTTGTAAAAAATGTTACCACACAACATATGACTGCCCAGAGACTCTCTGGTTATGAGTGTATATTGTTAAATAACACTAACCCTACTATTAAATATTGCAATAGCAACTCAGGTCCGGCTCAGATTCTTAATGCACTACTTTTAGGTTCACCAGATCTGACAACTGACCATGACTGTTTAGAGGTAATACATCATATCACCACAGCATGAGCTGACTTAATGGACAAACCTTTCGACTATGCAGATAATGTATTTGTTGATGGCTCCTGTTCTAGACCTAGTGATGGGATTTACAAGACTGGGTATGCTGTCGTACAGTTACCAGAGATAGTACTAGATGCAGGACCTATTAATTATCATTCAGCGCAGGCAGCAGAGCTAATAGCACTCACAAAAGCATGTGAAATGTTTAAGGATAAATCTGATAATGTTTACACTGACTCTCGCTATGCTTTTGCGGTTGTGCATGATTTTGGTATGATATGGAAACAACGTGGGTTTGTTTCAGCAGATGACAAGACCATATCTCATACCAATCTCATTAATGACCTTTTACAGGCAATACAACTCCCAAAAGATATAGCGATCATTCATTGCCGTGCACATACACATAGGACTTATCCTATTTCTATGGGTAATGCGCTGGCAGATAGAATTGCTAAAGAAGCTGCTTATGCTGCACATACAGCTGGACCATCTGTTCCAATGTATGCTGTTTTGGCCCCACCTTCATGTCCCACAGACCACATGCTGCATGAACTGCAGGGAAATGCCACCGTAGGTGACATGTCTTTCTGGGAAACTAATGGGTTAACTTTAGATGAAAATGGGTTGTTTTCCAAAAAGGGAAAGGTGGGTATACCAGAGAGTAGCGCACCACTTTTTATAGCACAAGCCCATGGTGTAGGACATTTGGGGATAAAGCCAACAATACACTTGCTAAAGCAATCTTTTTATATGAATAATATAGATTAACACTGCAAATCATATATTAACAGATGTGTATATTGTTTGCAGGCGAACACAGTTATTCCTAATAAAGCAAAGCATGACCATTTGCCTTCACCTACGGCACCATTTACACACTTGCAAATTGATTTTACACATATGCCAAAGACTGGCAATAAACAGTCCAAAAACCAATCCAAGATTGGTCTGAAAGTTCCCTCTTTTTTGGGAACTATTAACAGATTTGCATAGAAGCCCTGCCCCTGTTCCTCCCTTGGAACTGGGTGGATCACTCCCATAACCAGTAGGTTTTGAACACAATGTAAGAATGCCTCTCTCTTTATCTGGTTTACAGATAATTGTGAGAGATGAAATCTCCCCTTTGGAGATGAAGCTTTGAAGTCCAGAAGATATCCATGGGAAACAATCTCTAATGCCCAGGGATCCTGGACATCTCTTGCCCAAGCCTGGGCGAAGAGAGAAAGTCTGCCCCCTAGTAGATCAGGTCCCGGATCGGAGGCTACTCCTTCATGCTGTCTTAGAGGCAGCAGCAGGTTTTTAGGCCTGCTTCCCCTTGTTCCAAGCTTGGTTCGGTCTCCAGACTGGTTTGGACTGGGTGAAATTTCCCTCTTGTTTTGCTTTAGAGGAAGCTGAAGCTGCGCCACTCTTGAAGTTTCAAAATGAAAGAAAATTATTCTGTTTGGTCCTTAATTTATTGGACCTATCCTGAGGAAGGGTGTGACCTTTTCCTCCAGTAATATCAGAAATGATCTCCTTCAGGCCCGGCCCGAATAGGGTCTGTCCTTTGAAGGGGATGTTAAGAAGCTTAGACTTTGAAGTAACGTCTGCTGACCAGGACTTAAGCCATAGCGCCCTGCGCGCCTGAATGGCAAAACCTGAATTCTTAGCCGTTAGTTTGGTTAGATGAAAAACGGCGTCAGAAATAAAGGAATTGGCTAACTTGAGAGCTTTAATCCTGTCTAAAATATCATCTAACGGGGTCTCCACCTGTATAGCCTCCTCAAGAGACTCGAACCAAAAAGCCACTGCAGCAGTAACTGGGGCAATGCATGCAAGAGGCTGGAGAATAAAACCTTGATGGATACAATTTTTCTTAAGGAGACCTTCCAATTTTTTATCCATAGGATCTAAGAAAGCACAACTGTCCTCAACGGGGATAGTTGTACGCTTAGCTAGGGTAGAAACAGCACCCTCCACCTTAGGGACTGTCTGCCACGAGTCCAATATAGCGACATCTATGGGAAACATCTTTTTAAAAGCAGGAGGGGGAGAGAACGGAACACCTGGTCTATCCCATTCCTTAGTAATAATTTCCGAGAACCTCTTAGGGACTGGAAAGACATCTGTGTAAACAGGCACTGCAAAGTATTTGTCCATTTTACACAATTTCTCTGGAACTACAATGGGGTCACAGTCATCCAGAGTCGCTAAAAGCTCCCTGAGCAATAAGCGGAGGTGTTCAAGCTTAAATTTAAACGCCGTCATTTCAGAATCGGACTGAAGTAACATCTTCCCAGAATCTGAAATCTCACCCTCAGATAGCAACTCCCTTGCAGTGGCTTTGGAGGATTGTGAGGGTATATCAGACATAGCTACTAAAGCGTCAGAAAGCTCTGTATTTGTTCTAGCCCCAGAGCTGGCTCGCTTTCCTTGTAACCCTGGCAGTTTGGACAATACCTCTGTGAGGGTATAATTCATAACTGCCGCCATGTCTTGTAAGGTAAACGCATTGGACGCGCTAGATGTACTTGGCGTCACTTGAGCGGGAGTTATAGGTTCTGACACGTGGGGAGAGCTAGATGGCATAACCTCCCTTTTGTCAGTCTGAGAAACCTCTGGTGATAAATCTTTAAATGCCATAATATGGTCTTTATAATTTATAGAAATTTCATTACATTTGGTACACATTCTAAGAGGGGGTTCCACAATGGCTTCTAAACATATTGAACAAGGAGTTTCCTCTATGTCAGACATGTTTAACAGACTAGTAATGAGACCAGCAAGCTTGGAAAACACTTTAATAAATGTGAAACAGCAATTAAACAAAAACGGTACTGTGCCTTTAAGAGAAAAAAACTATCACATAAACTGCAAAACAGTGTTAAAAAGTAGTAAACTCTTCGAAATTTTTACAGTGTGTATAAGGGACTAAAGCAGCATTGCACCCACTTGCAAATGGATGATTAACCCTTTAGGCCCCAAACCGGGTTTGAAAAACGTTAATAAACAGTTAAACACCTTGCCACAGCTCTGCTGTGGCTCCTACCTGCCCTCAAATACGATTTAGGGAAGAAATAAGCCCTCTATAGTGGTCCTCAGATGCCAGAGGACTCCTTTGGGGAAGCTGGATGTCTCAGTCTGAATAAGAACTGCGCATCTAGAGCGCGAAAATAGGCCCCTCCCACCATGCACTTGATGTCAGAGGGCCTTAAGAAAATACTCCTAGGAGTATCTGACTAGCCATGTGGAAACTAGGCCCCAAAAAACGATTTATCACCCTCAGAGAAAAAACATTCTTTCTATATAATATGTAAACGTTTTTCTCACTAAGAAATATGAGTATTAACATGAATATTACCCTTTTTTGTAAGCATGATCCCAGTCATTGTTAAATTACTGCATCAGGCTTACCTC
Source organism: Bombina bombina (assembly GCF_027579735.1). Classification (NCBI taxonomy): domain Eukaryota; kingdom Metazoa; phylum Chordata; class Amphibia; order Anura; family Bombinatoridae; genus Bombina; species Bombina bombina. Next base: position 67,710,287 of record NC_069503.1, read on the forward strand.
AATTATACAAGGCTCTGTCAGCATTTTCTAGATCTTATCATCTCTCTAGAAATAAATATACTGAACATACCTCAAAGCAGGTAATCTGTAAACCGTTCCCCCAACTGAAGTCTTTCCCATACTCTTCAGTTATGCATGAGAACAGCAATGGACCTTAGTTACAAACCGCTAAGATCATCAACCTCCAGGCAGATTCTTCTTCTAATTTCTGCCTGGGAGTAAAACAGTACTACGCCGGTACCGTTTAAAAATAACAAACTCTTGATAGAAGGTAAAAACTACACTAAGTCACCACATATCTCTTATACTTCCTATCCTGTCAAGAGTTGCAAGAGAATGACTGGGGGTGTCAGTTAGGGGAGGAGCTATATAGACAGCTCTGCTGTGGGTGTCCTCTTGCAACTTCCTGTTGGGAAGGAGAATATCCCACAAGTAATGGATGAACCCGTGGACTGGATACACCTTACAAGAGAAATATTGCGAAAATTCCTCTAAGATATCTTGAGGGAGTGTACATGTTTTGTGTTTATTTTTAATAAGAGATATAGTACTATTTACTTTCCGTGTGTTTACCAATCTGGCCAAGAAATTTCCTATCTTATTTCCAAATTGCATATAATTGCTGTTCCTCCTTAACTCATTCTGTTTCTTTTAAGACGTGCCAATTATCTCTTTGTTTTTTTAGCTTCTAAGTATTCTCGTCAGTTACTTTCACTATTATCCATAACATATTTTTGAAACTTATTTATAATTTGTTTAGTGAGTTGGATCCAATAAGAGTCATTTTTCTTTTTTAATTTTATTACATATGCAAGGATCTCTCCCCTTATTACCGCTTTAAAGGCTTGCCAAATAATTTCTATATTTGATACTGAGCCTTTATTTCTGTTATAATAATCACTCCATTTATCAATCAAAAATCTTCGAAATTTTAAATTATTATATAAATATGTCGGAAAAAATAATCTGTTATTAACCGGTTTTGGCTTCATAATTAGCATAGCTAATGAAATTGGGGCATGATCTGAGATAGTTATTGGCATGATTTCTGCTTTTTTTATTAAAGAAAAAATGTTATCACTAATTAAAAACATGTCAATACGTGACAGAGATGTATGCGCTTTGGACAAACAAGTAAATTCTTATCCTATCCCGGTGCATATTTCTCCAAATGTCCAATAAACCCAGATTGAAACAAAATTTCTTAAACATTTTAGTATCTTTACACCCTGACAAAGCCTCTTTCCCCTTCCGACTCCTATCTAAAACATCAGAAGCTATCAAATTCAGATCACCTCCAAGAATTATATTTTGGTCATACTCCAATAGCTTAGCCTGTAAAAACTCCCAGAATGAGTTTTTCTTTGTATTGGGGCCATACACATTACATAATACTATTCTTTATAAACCTAATTCTAGTTCAAGTATAATAAACCTCCCTCGTTGGTCAATTTCCCGTCTTAGAATTTTATATTTTAAGGTCTTTCTGAAGACTATAGCTACCCCTCTCTTACGCTGTGTACCTGCCGCATATACTACTTCTCATACCCAACCCCACTTAAGTTTTTTACTTTCTAGCTCATTCAGGTGAGTTTCTTGTAATAGACCAATATCTATTTTTTGCTTATTTAAGTGTTGTAATATTGCTTTCCTTTTGACTGGTGAAGTAAACCCTCCCACATTCCATGATCCAAATCTACATGCCTCCACCATTATTAATCTTTATTTTAGGATAGTATCGAGGTAGGGGGGAAAGAAAAAAAAATGGCCCTCCTTGTCCCCAACCCAATTTACAATAACATCTGTTACAAAGTTTATTAACATCTCTTAACAATTCCTTCCTAAAATACTTGCCTATAATGTTAGGTCAATATCCGCAGCCTAAGTGCCTCACCTCTGCTCAACTCTCAAAATTTTTTCCAAATCCTGAGGATTCTCAAAGGTCCTGAACCCATCCTTAGTCTGAATGCTAATTCTAGACGGATATAGAAGCCTCACTACCCTCCCTTCCTGAATCAAGCGTGAACAAATTGGAGCACAGAGCTTTCTTTTATTTGAGGTCTCGTATGCAAAATCCTGAAAAATTAAAACTTTCCTATTTAAAAAAAAACCCACTTCTTTCTGTGATCTAAATGCTTGTAGAATCTTAACTTTTTCTTGAAAATTTAGGTATTTGATAATAATTGGTCTTGGTCTATTCTTGCCATCTCCCTGATTCCTTAAGATACCTATTCTGTGTGCTCTCTCTACTGTGAAAGTGAAATCTGTCTCTGTGATGTTTAGTAGAGAAGGTAATTGTACTGATGCAAAGTGTATTAAATCCTTCTCAGACAATGCTTCCGAAATACCAATCACTCTTACTTTGTTCCTCCTTGACCTGTTCTCCAGGTCTTCCACCTTCTCACTCAAAAATTTTACTTGTTTTTGAATATATGTTATATCTTTCTCTTTCTCTATGTCCCTGTCCTCTAAATCTGAGATACACTGTTCTGCTAATCCAATTCTAGTTACCATATGTTTAATCTCTTGTGATAGTGTGTCTACACTAGTCTGGATTGCCTCAAATTTAGGTAAGAAGAGCTCACTCATTTGTTTCAATAATTCAGAGCTGTTAACTGAATCTACCGCACTATCCTGCGGGGACTCCTGGCTGTTTTCAATACTGCGCCTAACTGTTCTTTTTTCTTGCTGCCTTCTGCCCGCCATATTTACTGCTCTATTATTTGAAGGGGGAAGAGAAATTTATCCATAAAGGATGGTTACAGAGGAATTTAATCCTTCTGCTTGGCCCTATGGCTTGTTTCTGGTGACTTAGCCTTAGGTGAGATGTTCTAATTTGTTTATACCCTGCTACCAAACTAGAAACACTTATCAATATTGAACAGTTTTTTTTTTTTTAAATGCATACGTCAAAAACTTAGAACTCTATCTAAACGTGCTGTCATAAAACTTATCAAAATAGCAGATTTTACATTCTCATATCAAAGGAGGGAAAAGAGGAATGGGAAGAAGGAGAAAAAAAAGCAAAACAATACTCAAGTGAGTTCACTTAGAAAACACCAAGTCCCGCTGTTATCTGATCCTTTCCAATCTCTTCTCAAAAGCGACGAGAGATAGGAGCCCAGTTGTGCTTTCCTCTTTTCTTTAGTGTCAAGTCAGAGATATGGTGTGTCTTCCAGCTCTTTTGTATTTCTTATAAAGCCAAACCTCGAATATCCAGGCTACAGAGAGAACAAACAGAAAACCGCCACATGTGTGTATCTGCAGCTCCCCACTTCGTCCCAGTATAACTATGCCCAGGGTACTCACAGATTTATTTGGCACTCTGTCGTGCCTATAGGTACAGGCTGGACCTTCAGCAGCAGCCCAGCTCACTGTTTTCCACGGTTATCACAGACACCAACTCGCATCGGAACAGGGATGAATGAGGGGAGCCATATATATATATGAAAGAGAGCAGAGATGCAGAATACATGTGTAAATCTGTTATACACGTCTAATGTTTAAAGCTGAGCTAACACAGGGTACTCACAAAAATAGCGGCACGTTAGTGTGCCTAGTAGGGCAGGCTGGACCTTTAACAGCAGTCCAGCTCGCTGTATCCAGAGTAAGCGCCGCTTGACCTCATATAGGGTGAGAAGAGAAACAAACATACGCCACACATGTGTGAATCCATAAAAAAAAAATCACATTTACTGAAATGTATAAAAAATACAGGGTACTCACAAACATTGCGGCACAGTTGTGCCAAGTTATACAGGCTGGACCTTTCACAGCAGCCCAGCTCGCTGCTTAACACCTGCGTTCCTTATTAGTACTGCTGGTTGAGATTCAGGCTTATTTAGGCTTATAGTTTTTTATTAGGGGAACTTTTCTATTAGATACTTGGAACATATAGATCAGATTAAAAGGATACATATAGATCAGATTAAAAGGATATTGGGGCGTGGACAGTATAGGCCATGTCACAATTAACAAATAACACCCTCAGTTCCACAGACCCTAATTGGCTATATGGGGGTTTAGAACTGCATATTCCTAACTGATGCAGCTAAATAGCTCCATGCTTCCAAAAATTGGAACCAGCTCCCAGGAAGGGTGCGTGAGAGGAAGAGCAGCAAACAAGGCAGTGAATACAGTACACAATAGTGCAATTGATTAAACAGGGGAAAAGAGAAACTTTTCACTATACCTTGCGCCGCTTCTTCCCTCTCACACTCCACCTAAGGAGCTGGGCTAGCACGCTTGCAAGTTGGGCTGTGAGGTAAGTCCTGAGATCGCCAACTGTGGACCCCGGCAGACGATCAGCCCCCTCCTCATGGTCCCACTCGTAACGGACTGTACCCTATGCGGGATCGCCTATTCAGTGGCGTCTCACTCAGTCCATCTTTAGTGCCGTTAACACGCGCCTACGTCAAGCGTACGTTAGTGCGTGGAGCCCACCCCCCTCCTCCACCACATATGTAATAACCTAATCAGCTGATCTGTATCACATGAATGATGCCTTTAATTATACCATACTTACAGTTAATCAGAACCATTATTTATTATTATCTGTCTAAACCATTTAATATACTTTTTACAGACACGGCCAGAGCACTGAGAGATATCAGGTATTGATGTAACTGGAGTGAATAAGGGAACCTTCTTCCTGAGCACAGACATTGGAGCCTGTTATCAGCATGAACTCATATGTGTTAGGTGAGTAAAATAGATATTATGCTGAGTTTAATTACTGGGAAAATAGAATAGATCACTCATTAAACAAAAATAAACTATTATATTCATATCTGCATATTTTAATAACATTTGTGTCAATGATGTTATAAAGAAGGAGCAACCCCCATTGAGCTGAGGAGGAGGAGGGTAAAAAATACTTCTCCCCCTCTGTTGTTTTAGACAGATCATGGCTAACAACTGCCTAACCTCACCCTCTGACCTGGTTCTGTACTCAGAACACCATCAACTTCACCTGCCCTGACCTCGCTCATGGAACTCCCATAACCCCCAAATCAGAACATACTGCGATGTGCGATCTCATCACAGAAAATTTACTGTTTCGGCAGAAATTCTTTTTTGCCTGCACTTTTAATTTCTGCCTGCAGGTGTCACTGTTCCATTCTATCTCAGTGTAAATATTTTCTACGTTACCTCTATTTCAATTTGCTTCCCCTCCCTGAACTCCAGTGCGGTACAGGGTAACCGCACAGTGCGGTACAGGGTAACCTCAAATTTATTCTAGGAGTCTAGGAGCCAACCAAAATACTTAGGAGCTAGAATTTAGTTTTATTTTTGTTCTTTAATGTGTGTGTATGTGTGTATATGTGTGTTTATGTATGTATGTGTAAATGTATGTGTGTATATATATATATATATATCTGTGTTTGTGTGTATTTATGTATCTGTGTGTGTATGTGTGTATGTGTGTATGTATCTGTGTGTATCTGTGCGTGTGTGTATGTGTCTGTATATATGTATCTGTGTGTATGTGCATGTGTGTGTTTATGTATGTATGTGTGTCAATTTGCTCCCCCTTCCTGAACTCCAATGTGGTACAGAGTAACAGCACATAGCAGAAATGGTAAGTTAGGGCTTAACACATTTATTTTAAGTCTAGGAGCCAACCAAAATACTTTTAGGAGCCAGATGTGTATGTGTGTATATGTATGTGTGTGTGTGTGTGTGTGTGTGTGTGTGTATGTCTGTATGTATGACTGTGTGTGTGTATATGTGTGTTTGTGTGTGTATTTTGTATGTGTGGGTTTTTTTGTGTGTGTGTGTATATGTGTATTTTCTTCATAAATGTTAAGAGTCCACAGCTACATTCATTACTTTTAGAAATTCAGAACCTGTCCACCAGGAGGAGGCAAAGACAACCCAGCCAAAGACTTAAATACCTCCACCACTTCCCTCATCCCCCAGTCATTCTAAAGCCTCTCGTCACAGGAGGTTGACAGAGAAGTGTCAGATGATTTTGGTTTAGTTTCTCTTGGAATGGGACTGGAGTTTTAAGTAGTCCTGTCAGACTCTCAGTGAGAGCATGGATGAAAGTTTGAGTCCATAGATCCAGAAAGAGTCTTTCTGTGATGCCATCCCTACTCATATTAAAAGCTCAATTAGCAATCAGCATTCACGAGTTTTGCTGCCTGCTTTCTTCTGTCAAGTCCATGTCAGAAGTGACACTACTATCTGTCACACTTGAGGGGCTGTGTTCCTGTTCCACAGCGTAGATTCCAGTAAGATTGTTTCATTTTACATTATTTGGGCTTGTGGCTATTTTGGAGCATACAGGCCTTTTATTGCAAACTGTGCGGTCTTCATCACGCTTTTTTCTTGGACTGAAAGGTGCGCTTTGTGATCGGGCGTGGTAAAGTTTTTTGCCCTCCATTTCCGTATTCCTGATGGAGGCAATGGAGAGAATCTGTTTCACTAGAGTCTGGGTCATAGGAGATGGTGTGCCCCAGCCATTAGGGGTGTAAGGTGCCATTTATTTTGTGTCCATATTTACAATCTCCAAGTTATGGAGGATTCTGATTCAGATTCTACTTCTTGCGAAGAATATGAATTGGCCTGGGTGATTCATTCCCATCAGTTATGTTCCCAATGCCGCTTTAGAGTGCTCTCTGCCCCGGAATCAGGGAACTTAGAGTCTGCTGAGCCATCCTCCCCTGAAGATTGTTTCCTCCAGAAGTTACAGAATGGCGCATTTTCATCTTCCCAGATATTGTCCGTGTTCTGCTAACCAGGGAGCGTCCAGCGTGGGATCGCCTGGTCCAGTTCAGCCCTCTGGGGAAGCGATTTCCTCTGAGGTTTCAGGGGTCCAACCCTCAGGGCCAGGGTCATCGGTTGCTCTGGTGGAGGCAAGTCTTGCCTTTCGTTATAGACTGGTACGCCTTCATGTCCTGCTTAGGCATGTTTTAGCAGTGCTGGAGGATCCCAGTCCTAATGGGTTGGAGGATTCTCGGTCCTCTGTTCCAGATGGCAAGCAAAGTTAGACAAATGGGGATGTAATACTCTCCTTGTCGTCTCCTTTTTATGTTTATTTTTCCATTTTAGGTATCTTCTTCCAGTTTTGAGCTTTGGAAGACATGGATCTCTTACTGGCTGGTCCTGTTAATGTGTCAGGTCTTCTTGAGCTTTAACCTGCAGGGTTGCCCTTAATTATGTTGATCCGGTTAGGATGTATTTTATTTACTTACAAACTCATGTTTGTTATAAATTTTGTTTCCTTGGAAACATTTTCTTCTCTGGAAGTCAATACTAGCAATTTTGTAGTCGCATTGGCTTTTACGGAAGTTCTGTGAAAAGTTAGGATATATTATGTCTACCGTTTTGTCTGTTAATTTGTCTATCCTTTTTAGGGTTGCGACTTCTGTGACCTTGAATTTTCTTGGGGGCCCTATGTGTCAGACTGGTTCTGATTGGGTACTAGTTTTCTCTGTCCCTTGAGGTCTTTCTCAGACAAGTGGTGCCCGTTATACTTGGCTGGTCCGGTTGGGGTGCCGAGTGGCTCTGTCTTGTTTGGAGTTTGTTTCTTGTTTTCATTACAAGTTATAGGGGACCCTTTGTTCCTAGGCTGGTCCTCGTTTGTTCTTCTGGGGGCATCAGAGTGGACCATGCTCAGTCCTAATTGTCCTTCCATACTGGGCTGGCGGGTTTTCCGAGGTCGGATCCTGCTAAGGCGTACTCTGTAGGCTCCTGGGTTCCATTGAATAAGGTGCTAGAGTTTCTCTCTTGCCCAGTGGGTGGGAGATTGAGTATCCAAGTAGATTTGTGATGCCAGGTTCTGGTGTCGGTTTCTGCATCTCCTCTTTAGGCTTCTGTGGGATTGTCCTCTTGGACTCTGTTTCCTTGATGATGGTACCTCTTCCTTTGGGTCAAGGCTTGTCAGGGTTTTACCATTCTGTACCTTTAACTACTAATTATCATACTGCTATTTAAGGCTCCACCTACTGTTGAAAGTTGCTTGGTAATTTGTTCAGTCACTCACTGTTCCTGAACGCTTCACACCCAGCTATTCCCTCCTGTCTAAGTTGGGATTCCCTGCTACTGATACTAATTCCTGTTACTCAAGTCTCGTGGTATTGCAGCTCCACAACTCTGTTCCTGTCTCTCTCGCTGCTGCTTGCTTCCTGCTCACTCGCATGCTGGTCCGTTGGCGTGTGACGTCACTAGGTGAAACCGCAGCCGCCACACACTCTCACTGAATCTCTGCACACGCTGTGTGCATTACTTCTCCGGTAACTCCGCTTCTGCTCCACTCTGAGGATACTATTTGGGAAGTCGGTTTGTATGTACTATCATCAGGATTACCGGTCTGTATTACCAATTTACAAATAAGGATATCTTGCCTCTCATGTCATTTGTTGCTGCTTACTTCAAATAATCAAGTAATCAAGTTTACCTGCCATACTAAGCTATTAACCAGTTTATTTCATGCACTAACTGTTTCATGAACTATTCCGCTTGTGATTCATTATATTGACTTGCACAGTGACTTTTGCCGTATCTATCATTTGCCTAAACAGCACTGCTCCATTTGCATTAACCTCTGATGAACTTTATGTGCTTAAACTGACTTTAACCCAGCAACTACTCTCAACTGCAAATCTTGTATCTGGTTGTAAATAACCATTGAAGCTACCCTGCACAACTCTATCTAAAGTGTGTGTGTGTCTGTGCAAGTTATGTAAATATTTTATATGTGTGTGATGCGAGTCTGCAACTATTTTGGAAGTGAATAAGCTTCTCCCTAAACTCTGGAATTCGAGTTATCCTACATTACCATACTATATTATCGTTTAACTCATTCCAACTCCTTTTGCTATACCATCTTCACTCTGTATCCTACAGTAGTGACTCTCAGATCTATGAGCATAACAGGGTTCACACAAGTTAGATCTTAGTGAACCCGAGGTAAGGTGTGAGACTGAGTGGTCCTGCATGAACAAGGGTACTAGTTCATACTTAATCATTACATATTACCAAGCCTATAAAAATAACTAGTACCTTGTTTAATGGATATAACAGAGCTTTACAATAGGGTTGGCTCCCTAGCTCAAAGTATGGATCACATGATACAGGGACTAAGGGAGATACAATTGGAGAACCAAAATATCAGAAAATTCATAAATGAGCAGCTTGCCAGTAAATCTCCTGTAGCTGAAAATGCAGCTGAACCTTTAATTAGTCCTCCTGAAAAATTCTCTGGGGAGAGAGCTTTTTATAGGGATTTTAAGAACTCTTGTACACTGATGTTTACTCTGAAACCTAAATCATATCCAACAGATAGGGTCAGGGTATTAACTGTTATCTCATTCTTACGTGGTGAGGCCAGGTCTTGGGCTAATGCCTATTATGAAAAGGATGATCCCATCTTAAATTCTCTCGATGCGTTCTTTTCTGCCATGTCTCTGCTTTATGAGGATCACAATAAACAGAACACAGCAGAAACAGCTATTAGGTCCTTACGTCAAGGGAAGAGAGTCGTGGAAGACTATATCACAGATTTCAAACGTTGGGCACCGGACACTCAGTGGAACACTCCAGCCTTAAGGAATCAATACCGATTAGGTCTCAGTGAAGCAATAAAAGATGAGCTTGCACGTGGTATCATTCCTGATGATTTAGAAGCCCTCATGACACTTAGCATTGGTATAGACCGAAGATTAAGGGAAAGAAAATCTGAAAGATCCTTCAGTGATGCAAGTTACAGAAAATTATCCACTTATCATGCTACGCCTTCAACCTTACCAGCAAGGTCCCTTGATGAACCTATGGATGTAGCAGTGATTCGTGGTCCTCTAAAACCAGAAGAAAAAGCTAGGCGCAAATTATTGAACCTTTGTTTATACTGTGCTGATAAAGATCACACTGTTAAGGATTGTCCAATACTTCTTCGCCAAAAGAAGGGTAAGACACCTCCTAGTTATCATATAATCAATATGGTACATGATTTCAATTCTCATTTGTCCCTTCCTCTCTCCCTACAGTGGCATCACCGGAAGATAGATGTACAGGCCGTAGTTGACTCTGGCGCATCTGGGAATTTTGTAGATATTTCTTTTGTTGTTAAAAATAAGATTCCACTAATAAAAAAGAGTGTTTCACTTGCTATACGTTTGGTTGATGGCTCACTATTCAGTTCAGGTCCAATAACACATCACACCATTCCTATTACTGTAATAACTAAGTCTGGTCATATTGAGCAGTTGTCTTTCGATGTACTTCCCACTTCAGTATATCCTATGATACTTGGTTTGAACTGGTTAATAAGACACAACCCCACTATTTCATGGTGTGAGGGGTCTGTGATCTTTGATTCAGCATTTTGTAAACATTCATGTTTTACCAAACACTATTTATACCATTTATCTGTCAATGGCCTACCTGAATGTTACAAAGAATTTAGTGACGTTTTTGATAAGGTTGAGGCAGACACACTACCACCACACAGGACGTATGATTGTCCTATTGATCTCATACCAAACAGTACCATACCTATAGGACATATATATCCTCTTTCAGAGCCAGAATTAGCTCATTTAAAAAATTATTTGGATGATAACTTAAAAAAAGGCTTCATTAGACCCTCCACATCCTCAGTTGGAGCTTCTATGTTTTTTGTTAAGAATAAGGATGGTAGTCTCCGTCCAATCATTGACTATAGGCAACTTAACAAATGTACAAAGAAAAACAGATACCCCCTGCCTCTCATTCCTGAACTAATTGAACGGTTACGTGGTGCTGTAATTTATACAAAATTGGATCTTAGAGGTGCCTACAATTTGATTAGGATGAGAGCAGGGGATGAGTGGTTAACAGCCTTCCGTACACGTTACGGCCTTTATGAATACACTGTAATGCCGTTTGGTTTATGCAACGCACCGGCGACATTTCAGTGCTTCATAAATGATGTGTTTCATGATCTCTTAGATGTATGTATTGTCATCTATCTGGACGACATTCTTATATTCTCGGAATCATACGAAAAACATGTGTCACATGTAAAGCAGGTTTTACTACGATTAAGAGCTCATCGTCTTTTTGCTAAGCTGGAAAAGTGTATATTCAATACAGATACAATTTCCTTTTTAGGATACAACATATCACCTTTAGGTATCTCCATGGAATCTAACAAGGTGGATGCTATAACCAATTGGCCTGCACCCCGTAATAAGAAAGAAATCCAGAGATTTTTAGGGTTCGCGAACTTTTATCGCAAATTCATTAAAGGGTTTTCACATATTGTTCAACCCTTGACTTACTTAACACGTAAACATATAAAATTTGTTTGGAATCAGTCAGCAGAAGATTCTTTCATTAGTCTGAAACAGAAATTTATTACAGCTCCGATTTTACAATTCCCAGATCCCAGTTGTCAATACACCCTGGAGGTTGATGCTTCCGAGTATGCTCTTGGGGCAATCCTTTCTCAAAGAAAGTCTCCAACAGAACCTCTTCACCCAATATCTTACTACTCCAGAGTAATGACCTCTGCAGAAATAAATTATGGTATTGGTGATAAGGAGCTTCTTGCTATTAAATCCGCCCTAGAGTTCTGGAGACATCTTCTGGAAGGAACACAACACCCTATTCTGATATATACTGACCATCGGAATCTTGAATTTCTGAGATCTAACAAAACCCTGACTTCACGTCAAGTCAGGTGGAGTCTTTTCTTTTCACGATTTGATTATATCATAACATATAGGCCCAGCTCCAAAAATCTCAAGGCAGACTCTCTTTCTCGGAAGGATCCGAAACCTTCACATATAGAAACACCTGAATCTATCATACCTCCAGACAGAATAATCTGTTTAACTACTAGCTTTAAAACCACCCTAAAACAGCATCTGTCTCAGGACTCATCTTTGCAGCAACTTGGATTAAACAAACATCAGGATGGTTTGTACTACCATGACAATTTACTTTATATACCTGAAGTTCTTAGGGAAGAGATTGTTGGTTATGCTCATGACTCACTATTAGCAGGTCATCCTGGAGTTTATAAAACATTGCATTTATTAAAGAGAGATTATTGGTGGCCCAAAATGATTGACACAGTCACTCGATATGTACAAAGTTGTCCCACATGTACCACTAAGAAACACCCACATAATCGCCCTTATGGTTACCTTCTTTCGCTTCCAATCCCAGACAGACCTTGGACAGACATCGCCATGGATTACATAGTGGACTTACCATCTTCATCAAATTTCAACACCATATTAGTGGTGGTTGATCTGTTTTCTAAAATGGCTCATTTCATCCCCCACAGGGGTCTTCCAACAGCTTCAGAAACTGCCTCTCTATTCTTAAACAACATAGTGAAACTTCATGGATTGCCCAAATCTGTCACTACGGATAGGGGGTCACAATTCACATCTAGGTTTTGGACCCAGCTATGTCGTACCCTCAACATCTGTAGAAGACTTAGCTCAGCCTATCATCCCCAGACAAATGGGCAAACGGAGAGAACTAATCAGTCACTTGAGCAATATCTCCGCTGCTATTGTACTTTAGAACAAGATAATTGGCATTCACTGTTGGCCACTGCCGAATTTGCTCATAACAACTCACTACACTCCTCAATGAGAACCACACCATTTTTCATCAACTATGGCTTTCATCCATCGTATCATCCTACCTGTACGTCTGATTCTACACTTCCAATGGTAAACGATACAGTCAATTCCATTGCTAATGGTTTTGCTTCTTTAAAAACAGTACTAGAAGAGGCACAAACCACCCAGAAGCATCATTATGACTTACGCAGATCTAAACCTCCGGATTATGCTGTTGGCGACAAGGTCTGGCTTAGTACAAAAAACCTACGTTTAAAGATTCCTAGTAAAAAATTAGGTGCTTTGTATTTGGGTCCGTATGAGATTATTAAAGTAATCAATCCTAATGCTGTGACTCTACAATTACCATCTACGCTGAAGATACATCCAACGTTCCATGTGTCCTTGTTAAAACCCTACTCCTTGGTCAGGGGTAACTTACAGAGTTCTTCTGTTGTTCCTCAAGTGAGTGATGATGTTGAATATGAAATTGATTCTATCTTGGACTCCAGATACCTTCATGATCAACTACAGTATTTGGTAAGATGGAAGGGTTATGCTCCTGAGGAGGATTCGTGGGAGCCATCCTCAAACTTCTCTGCCCCCCAACTCCTCTCTTTGTACCACCGGAGAAATCCTGAACGTCCTGGTCCTTGATCCGCGGAGCGGCTCTTTGAGGGGGGAGTTCTGTCAGGGTTTTACCATTCTGTACCTTTAACTACTAATTATCATACTGCTATTTAAGGCTCCACCTACTGTTGAACGTTGCTTGGTAATTTGTTCAGTCACTCACTGTTCCTGAAAGCTTCACACCCAGCTATTCCCTCCTGTCTAAGTTGGGATTCCCTGCTACTGATACTAATTCCTGTTACTCAAGTCTCGTGGTATTGCAGCTCCACAACTCTGTTCCTGTCTCTCTCGCTGCTGCTTGCTTCCTGCTCACTCGCATGCTGGTCCGTTGGCGTGTGACGTCACTAGGTGAAACCGCAGCCGCCACACACTCTCACTGAATCTCTGCACACGCTGTGTGCATTACTTCTCCGGTAACTCCGCTTCTGCTCCACTCTGAGGATACTATTTGGGAAGTCGGTTTATATGTACTATCATCAGGATTACCGGTCTGTATTACCAATTTACAAATAAGGATATCTTGCCTCTCATGTCATTTGTTGCTGCTTACTTCAAATAATCAAGTAATCAAGTTTACCTGCCATACTAAGCTATTAACCAGTTTATTTCATGCACTAACTGTTTCATGAACTATTCCGCTTGTGATTCATTATATTGACTTGCACAGTGACTTTTGCCGTATCTATCATTTGCCTAAACAGCACTGCTCCATTTGCATTAACCTCTGATGAACTTTATGTGCTTAAACTGACTTTAACCCAGCAACTACTCTCAACTGCAAATCTTGTATCTGGTTGTAAATAACCATTGAAGCTACCCTGCACAACTCTATCTAAAGTGTGTGTGTGTCTGTGCAAGTTATGTAAATATTTTATATGTGTGTGATGCGAGTCTGCAACTATTTTGGAAGTGAATAAGCTTCTCCCTAAACTCTGGAATTCGAGTTATCCTACATTACCATACTATATTATCGTTTAACTCATTCCAACTCCTTTTGCTATACCATCTTCACTCTGTATCCTACAGTAGTGACCCTCAGATCTATGAGCATAACAGGGTTCACACAAGTTAGATCTTAGTGAACCCGAGGTAAGGTGTGAGACTGAGTGGTCCTGCATGAACAAGGGTACTAGTTCATACTTAATCATTACAAGGCTGATGGGCCTTTTTTGTTCCCTTCCTTGGGGTTGGCCTTATGGTCATCTGTTTCAGGTTTTAAACCAGCTGCTACTAATTGCATGTTGAAGGTGTGCTAGCAAGCTGTTTTAAGGAAGTTAGGGCATAAAAACAAACAACAACTTCCAGGGAGGAATATCATATGCTTTAGAGGATATCGATGCAACTTATGTCCGTAAGTAATAAAGCTGAGGACAACCCACAACGAAGATAATCAACAGATGGCATACATTGTAGGACAAACTTCTAACACACAGTGACCCCACAGTGAATATAATCCAACTGGCATCCACTATAGCGGAGTAAGGGGCATGAGCACTCACCCTTCTGCCGAGGAAGAAAAAGAAAGCTGATCGTCGCCGTCACTCATCCGGTATGAGCATTCATGCAGGGATAGGCGTCCGGGTCTAACATGTATAATCACTTACTTCAGCGTAAGGCGCCGTATTCTCACCAACTCCTCTTCAGAACAAGGACCTGACATCAGCAACAACAAAGGGGTGTGTGTGGGTATGCATGCGTTGACTAAACTGCCCACTCCATGATCCAGCGTTGCCTCTGTATAGCTGTATCTGTAATGCGGGTAATCCTAGGACAACCAAGTGCAGGGACTCGGTATTGAGGGAAACTGCCAAAAAGGATTCCTTGTAATCCACAAAGGGTAAATAAGCAGCAAAAAGAAGTGCAGAGTCCTCAGTACAATTAAAACTTCAACAATTTATTTAAATCAGGATAAAATCCAACAGCAGCATAAGGAATGCAGGACAAGAAAAAACGGTTTGACTAGTTTCGGCTTGTGGCCGTAATCAAAAGTTAGGGCATATTTGTCCATTTTCTACTTCTGGGTTTCGTCTGCTTCCATATTTTTGGAGGTTTGCAGATTAAGTGGTCTCCATTTTTTCCTGTGTTCGCCCCTGATTAGGAGTTTTGGGTTTTCAACCACCAGGGGTTAGGATGCTCGTTCATTCCTTAATCCTCAAGCTGTAGGGGCTTCTGGGAAGATGATCCTGCAAGGATCTTTGAGTCTACTGTTATATTCTTATCCAGACTTTAAGGTTTGGGCTCTGTTTGCTTGTCCGTTTCCCTTAATCTTTGGACTTAGTGGGGTTGTCCCTTCAGTCTTTAGGGTCAATTAGAGTAGCTGAGTGGCTTAATCTTTGCCTAGCACCCTTTAGGTTGGGAGTTTGAATCCCACTGTGGGTGTCTTCTAAGCACTCTGTGTCTGGGACACTTACATGAGTGTTAATTCTCCAAGGTGCCTTGGATATGTCTGTGATTGTGCTGACAGTGGTGCACAATTTGCTCCAGTTGGGGTAATTCGGCGGTTCCTCAGGGGTTATTGGTAGTTTAAAGCCGGATCCAGATTCTGGGTGTACAGGTTTTTTTTTTTGTCTTGGTCCTTGACTGGACATTTTGGGGGTTCTGTATCCAGGTCCCTTAGGGATAATTCAGGACAGCCCAGTTTCACAAGTTCCGGGACATCTTCTGTTCCTACGGGAGAATTTTTATCTCTTTCAGAGAGTTACATTTTTCTACTGGGCTGGCTGTAGTGACCGGGTGGTTCTTAATTCAGTGCTGGACTTTTTTGTGTCCACCTACAGCTTCACTTCATTCCTATGTGCAGGTGAGCTGTTCTGTCTTTGTTTCCCTCCTTTTGGGGTGGTCTTGGCATTCTACAGTATCCGCCTGGTTCGTGAAGGTTCTTTCCTCCCCTATGCAGTGGGGTTATCTCCTCTGCCTTGAGTGCAGTATGTTCAGAGTGAAGGGCTGGATTACTGGTGACATGCGATTAATGTAGTTTCAGTAGAGGGTCTCCTTTTAGGAGTTCCCTTAGTCTTCGTGAAGGGAGCTCTATCTGGGTTCTGGAACCCAAGCTCTTTTTGGGGGGGCTGGATCCCTCCCTTTTTCTTCCTGAAGTTCTTGGGGCAGCTGTTGTAGCCTGATGGTTAGATTAGCTGTCTAACAAGTGAAAGGTTTGCAGTTTGAAATCAGCTGCAGCTCTTTGGAGCTTGATTGTGTGCAATCTAGCTGTTTAGAAGATGATCGGGGGGTTTTAATTTTCTTGTCTTTCGGACTTGTTTGGTCACTTGGTTGCTGGGTCCGTTGCCCGGAGCGAGGGTCAAGGATCTGTTTGATCTGTTGATCTTTGACCACGTTTCATAGTTAGATCTTTTGAGCCTTCCTTAGGTGGGAGGTTTTGCGGTGGATCCCTCCTCAGTAGGAAGTTTTCCCTGCTAGTTCTGTTTCTGGTTCTGTCCGGCCTTTTTGGGACAGAGTGGTTTTGCACTACTTTGGAGTTCTTCCTTTCTGAAGACAGTCCTTTGCAGTTTACTAGCTAGGTTAAGCGGCTTGTGTTTGCTAAGATCTCCTTTGCTGCTGGAAGCCTATGGCTTTGGAGGAGCATATTCGGATATTCTAATGCTGTTCTTCAGTGGCTCGTGGGGACGATTTGTCTTTCGGTTGCTCTATCCTGGTGCGAGTTAGCACTCGGTGAGTAGAGGGGTTCTTTCTTTTCCCTTTCAGTTTTCAGGTCATTTCTCTAGTCCCTTGGTTTCTATGCAGATTGGGGTCTGGGTTTTCCTCCCTTTGCTCTGCTGGGTCTTTAAGGTTCCTTCACAGGTTTTGCTCTATTTCATCCTGGTTTATTCTCTTGGAGTTACCTTGGATTTTCTTTATTGCCCTAGTCCTTTTGTGTTCTGAGGGTTCTTTCAGACTCCCTTATCTGTGTCCTTTTTTTCTTCCCTTCAGTGGGAATGTGGATGTTCCCCTTCTGGTCAGGGGTGAGTTTATTTTGTGGGCTGAGTGCCTGAAGGACTTTTTCTCCTCAGAGACCTTTTGGCTTGGTCGAGTCTAGTAACCTGAGCGGTCTCTAACAAGGGCCTTGCTGGTTCTAACTGTTGGATGGTTCCTTGGGCCTTTTCCTTTTTGTTACCTTCTGCTTCTGGTGAAGTTGTTTTTACGTTGGGAGTTTGGGTATTTTCAGGCTGTGGTTACCTCAGAATGGGCCGCCCATTTGTACCCCCCAGTTTTGCATTCAGTGTCCTCTATAGCTTGGGTATTGTTTTCCCAAAAGTAATGAATGCAGCTGTGAACTCTTCCCGTTTTTTTTTTTTTTTTTTTTTTTTTTTTTTTTTTATATATGGGGTGGCCGTAATTTTTGTGTTTTTGTTCTTCTGGCACCTTTTTTATCCTGATATTTCTCCTACTGTTCCTTGTTCCCTTGGCAGAATGACTGGGGGATGAGGGAAGTGGGGGAGGTATTTAAGCCTTTGGGTGGGGTGTCTTTGCCTACACCTGGTGAATGCAGCTGTGGACTCTTGCCATCTGAAGAAATGAAAATTATCAGGTAAGCATAATTTAAGTTTTTTTGTGTATGTATGTATGTGTGGGTATGTCTGTGTGTGTGTGTGTATATGTGCATGTGTATATGTGTGTGCGTATATGTGTATGTATATATATGTGTGTGTGTCTGTGTATATGTGTATATATACAGTATATATACAGGTATATATATGTGTGTGTGTGTGTGTGTTTGTGTGTGTGTGTGTGTGTGTGTGTGTGTGCAGTGAGACACTGCAGAAAATTTTTCACAAAAAAAAAATCTCATCGCAGAAAATAAAAAAAGGTTCTGTCTCTGGGCCCATAACTACACTTAAATGGATATAATACTCATATGCTAAAGTGATGCAGCATAACTGTAAAAAACTGATGGGAATATAATAGTATATTTTTTTTTTATTGAGATGGATTATATTATAAAGAATAAACAGTCTTATTTTTCTTTATTCCATCTCTTTTTATGCAGACAAACATGTGAATAGTTCATATCCATCCTTCACTACAGGAAGCATCAGGATGATACCGCAAGCTCCAATACTCTTAGACAGCAATGACTTTTCACAAACATTGGGGATATCACAGCAGATATTTAGAGAAGATGGTGACTTAGCAGGAACTGGGCAGCAATCATTATGTACAGAGAGTAATGTAGTCATCAAACAAGAGGACAACATTTATGCCTTTTCTAGTGAAATTATTACCCCAGAGGATAAACCACACACATTTACTGAGTTTTCAAAACATATTAAAGAAGGGAAAAGTCTACAGTCTAGCCAAATGATTCATACAAAGGAGAAACCTTTCAAATGTACAGAATGTAAGAAAAGCTTTAGATGGAAGTCTCATCTACTAGAACACCAGAAAATTCACACAGGTGAGAAACCACACACATGTACTGTTTGCGGAAAATGTTTTACAAGAATGGATCATCTGAAAACTCATAAAAAGATTCACACAGGAGAAAAGCCTTTCACATGTACAGAGTGTGGAAAAAGTTTTACAGGAAAGAGTAATCTGAAAACTCATGAAAGGATTCACACAGGGGAAAAGCCTTTCAAATGTACAGAATGTGGAAAAAGTTTTACACAAAAGAGTGATCTGAAAACTCATGAAATGAGTCACACAGGGCAAAAGCCTTTCAAATGTACTGAGTGTGGAAAAAGTTTTACACGAATGGATTATCTGAAATATCATGAAATGAGTCACACAGGAGAAAAGCCTTTCACGTGTACAGAGTGTGGAAAAAGTTTTACACAAATGGGTCATCTGAAATATCATGAAATGAGTCACACAGGAGAAAAGCCTTTCACGTGTACAGAGTGTGGAAAAAGTTTTACACAAATGGGTCAACTGAAATATCATGAAATGAGTCACACAGGAGAAAAGCCTTTCACATGTACAGAGTGTGGAAAAAGTTTTATACTTATGAGTCATCTGAAAACTCATGAAATGATTCATACGGGAGAAAAGCCTTTCACGTGTACAGAGTGTGGAAAAAGTTTTACACGAATGGATCATCTGAAATATCATGAAATGAGTCACACAGGAGAAAAGCCTTTCATGTGTACAGAGTGTGGAAAAAGTTTTACACAAATGGGTAATCTGAAATTTCATGAAATGAGTCACACAGGAGAAAAGCCTTTCACATGTACAGAGTGTGGAAAAAGTTTTATACTTATGAGTAGTCTGAAAACTCATGAAAGGATTCATACAGGAGAAAAGCCTTTCACATGTACAGAGTGTGGAAAAAGTTTTATACTTATGAGTCATCTGAAAACTCATAAAATGATTCATACAGGAGAAAAGCCTTTCACATGTACAGAGTGTGGAAAAAGTTTTACACATAAGAGTAATCTGAAAACTCATGAAAGGATTCATAAGAGAAGAAACCTTTCACATGTTTAGAAAGTGGAAAAAGTTTTTTTTAAATCAGGTATCACAGAACACCAAATATTTACAAACAAATAAACTTTATATACACTGTGTACAAATCTTTTTACAGTTATCCTAAAGAAGACAAACTCTAAATAGAACCATCAAAAAGGATCCTATTGTAAATAATACTTTCTAAATCCCAGTTATAAAAGCCCCAGATTGGAAGTGATCTCCTGCTGTCCTATGTTCCTCTATATATGTGCACCTCAGTTTCTCTTATATAAATGTGATAGAATCCAAACACCACACAGGAATATACAGATCTGTCCTCATACTGATCAGTTTGCACAACCATTCAACACCAAAGCACCCCCAGTGTTGTTTATTAATATGCCAGTGTTAGGAGTTGTATGTTTGTTTTACATAGGGGAGGAAATAATTACATTTACAGAATAAAGGAGTCTTTATATGAATAGAGTGTTAGATAATTAAATAAACAAGAACATCAGTCTCAAGTGATTGACATCTGGGAGATATATTTATTGTGCACATCATATGGATAAACCTTTTCTTATAGCAATAGATGCTTAGCATTGTACATGTTATATACCAGAGGAATTACTGAGGGGAAACTGATTTTATTTAATGAGACACAATATCAGTAACCGGTACATACGTGATCATAATCAGTTTAATTTAAATGGCTACTATAACCTACATGTATACTGGGTATGTAATATGTGTGTCATGTGATTATAATCAGTTTAATTTAAATGGCTACTATAACCTACATGTATACTGGGTATGTAATATGTGTGTCATGTTCTGTAACTTGATATTATGTCTGTTAGATGTTTTCATGTTAGTTAGAAGCCACAAGAACTGATAATAGCACATACTGTATATATAAAGGGAACATTATATGTCTGATAAATCCCTTTGTATCAAGAGCACAAGTGTTAGGTATATTTATACCATTGTGTGCATATATCATGTAATGCTGCTGTTTACTATATAATGATATACAATGTTTTTTCATGCAAATAAAAAGTGATTGTTATCCAGACCAGTACTTTAGTTTTTTGTATAATTAAAAACACAATATCACAGAATAATTAGGAAAACATCATGAAAGACAGAAGCCAAATCTGACAGTGAAAGTTAAACGCTGATAATTCAGATAGAGCAGCAATTTTACCCAACTTTCCAATTTACTTCTATTATCTAATGTTCTTTCTTCTTTTAGTATCCTTTGTTAAAGAATAAGCTAGGAAGCTAATATTACATGAGCTTAGGGGCGTGCACGTGTATTTAGCACTCTGCGCAGCAGTGTTTGTAACTATGTAAAACAATGCTATAAATGTTCTTGCAAACTCTGCTGTCTGAAGACACATGCACGCTCCTGAGTTCACCTAGGATTATTCTTTTTACCTCTGTAATTACCTTGTATTTAAGCCTCTTACATCAGTTCTTTTGACAGACATGCATTTTAGGCAATCAGTGCTCACTCCTCAGTAAATTCACATGCATGAGCTTAATGTTATCTATATGAAACACATGAACTAACACCCTCTAGTGGTAAAAACTGTAAAATGCAGAGGCGGCCTTCAAGGTCTAAGAAATTAGCATATGAGCCTCCTAGGTTTAGCTTTTAACGAAGAATACCAAGAGAACAAAGCAAAATTTGTGATAAAAGTGAATTGGAAAGTTGTTTAAAATGACATTCTTTATTTGAATCATGAAAGTTTTTTTTGGACTTGACTGTCCCTTTAATTCTGAAAATTGTGTATTTTTTTGTCCTGAAAACTAAAAGTGCATATAGCAGCATCACATATCTGTCCAGCAGTGGCCTCTTTTTGATCCAGGAGTTATATCTTACTGTAAGGTATATAATGTCAAGTTGCTGGGGGAGGAGCCTGGCTGCTGCCATGAGTGCAGTGTAAACCCGGCGCTCTGCTACAACTAAAAAAAACCTGGGCTTATTTTTATAAACAGGACCCTGGCTAGAGGCGATGACCCTGATGAACAATAGGGATCATTTCAAAACAAAAGAAAAGAGATCCATGGAGCGCAATGAGTACCGGCTACTGGCAGCCGTATCAGCCATTACTATGGAGGAAACATGTAGGTCCTAATCGTGTCAGCAATTGCCGAAACACTTGCGAACAGCTGGCTACATAGAGAGTGGATCTGGAAGGACATCTCCGTCACTCCGTTGAGCAGTAGCCACGGACCGAGAACAGGTGACTTTCATAGGGCTCAGTTCAAAAAGTTGCCATCTTGGAAGCTATCATGCTGCAAACTATGCAGCTAAAATAATTATCTGGCTAAGGCAATAACAGCAGTTAAGCCAGCACTACTAGATAGCCCACAGGGGCGGACAGCGGTAATGATTTGCTATCAAGAGAAAGGGGCAAAACAGAGTTAGGAACACACTGGGAAAATGTATAAATAAATAAAAAACAAAAAATACAAAATACAGCAACTAGTATATATATATATATATATATATATATATATATATATATATATATATATATATATATATATATATATATATATACAAAGAGGAGAAAGGAAAGGTGCTTGATGATTACGCCAAGATAAAGCACACTGACCCCTTAGCCAGCTCAACCCTAATTTTAAATAAAAGCTTAACACACTTAGGCCTACTGCAGTGTTGTGCAAGATGGTGTTGTCTGGGATAGCTTTCTGAAAGACCTTGTTGTGGGATATATTGCCTTTTATAGAAACTGACTTCTTTTTTTCTACACCTCAACTTCTATATTGGTAAAACTTTATATGATGGACCGCCTATATTTCTTTACTCCCACTAAAATGGCTACAAGAAGGAATACTAAGCAAGATAGACTTTCTAAGCCTATATCAGGGAAGTCATTGCCTATATCATCTTATATGCCGAACTCTGATCTATCAGTGGTCAGGAAAAAAAGGCTTTCTGGGGATACCTGGGCCTCCACAGACTCTAACACGCAATCTGATGACACACAAGCATCCATATCTATGTTCTATGATTTGCCCTCTAAAGAAGATATTGCGGACATTGTCCGCACCTGTATAAGGGAGGAACTCGCTGGAATGCGACAAGATATCCATACCCTGGGATTTCAGGTGGAGTCCTTGGAGGGTGGCCAAGAGGAGATTAAAGAAGATATACAAAACCTTACTGACCAAGTGACCCAACATCAAGAAACTATTTCTTCACTGCAAGAGAAGCTGGAGGATCTAGAAAATCAAAGCAGAAGGAAAAACATACGCATTAGGGGAGTACCAGAGTGCATTCTTCCAAGGGACTTTCCAGTTTACTTGCAAGCACTATTCCAGCAAATTAAAGATTCAAGCTGTACCTCTGACATACAATGGGTAAGAGTGCATAGGTCACTTAGACCCAAGCCCCACCAGATACAGCCCCTCCATGACACATAATTATCTGTTTTAAAAACTTTTTGGAAAAAGAAATGCTCATGAACCAGTCACGGAAATTGCAGCCGGTCCCATTTGTAGATATATATATATTCCATATGCCTTATAGATGTGCCTTATTACTATATTACTATATCACTGTATGCTATTATGGGGTTAATATTTTTGTAGACTGCAAAATGTATTATTTTTCATTTATACTGTAATTTCCCAATATCATAAACTTCTGTATTTCCTGTGCATATGTATTGTTACATAATTTGTTCTACTAACAACCACATTGCTACTAAAATGGCAGGGGTGATGGGCATTATAATTACTGCTGACAATGTACTGTTAATCGCACAGGATATAAAGTAATGTGATACACCCATATATGGCAAAGTCACTTCTGCTTTCTGTAAAACTGCAAAAGACTATAACTGGTTGCATTTGCTGTGAATAAAATCAGTATTACCAAGCATCCATATTGTCTGTCAGTTACTTGGTGATATTCCAGAATTCTGTGGAAATTGGTATCAGCTACTTTCAGTCAGGGAGTCACTCCGGCCGGAGTCAAAATATAGTTACCCCAACAATTTGGTGACTGCGGTGGAATAGGATAAAAAGTGATCCCGGAAGGTAAGATGAAATGGTGTTATTATTTTTTTTTTAACATATAATCCTTTCACTTTATTTCGGGGTCCGCTAAAATATCCTATTTTTACCTAAAAAAAAGAGATAAATAAATAAGGGGTAAAATAATTTGATATCATAGTCTAAGGTAGACTTATGGGTTTTAAAGTGGTTTTTAAGGTTTAAGAGTTTCTTAAGGGAAGAAACAATAAAGGAAATATTGATTACTGATTGATAGACTGTTTGCCAGTTTTCAGGCTTTTTTTGTGTATATGTGCTGTGTCATTCTTTTATGTGTAGTAAGCTGCGTAATTGATGTACTAATTATATGTATATTTCTGATAGTGTATACATAACATTTACTGTTTTATTTTTCATAAAATTGTTTTGTACTAATCTGATTATTGTGACTTAAGAAAAGTTATGACATCTTCAGTGACGTTTCAAGATGCACAGATTTATCTAGAGCATGGTGGTTACTGAACGGAAGATAGATTAACTATTATAAAAATGTACCCTTTTGCACAAATTAAGCTTTAAGCACGATATTTAATCACGGTATTGACGGAAACCTTTACGGATTCCAATGCAGCCGGGTTAAAATAGTACGGGTTTTTTGCAAAAGGATAGATTACTAACCTTGTTGATATTTGATATTAGGTATTTAGTATTTGGTATTGTTTTGCATGAGATTGTTGTTATCTATACGATAAGATAAGAGTTGATAAGTCACGAGTTGAGAATGGGCAGATCTCAATCTAAAAGCTTTCCATCACCTAGTCCTGGGGAGACTTGTAGAGATTATGTGGGGAGGGTTTCACCTGAAGGATATTTCTATATCGTGCCCTGGCTAGATAATATTGTGGGATGGTCTGAGGCTATGAGAAGCTCAGATCCATTCCCTAAAGATGGGGATAATGATAAATTGCATATGGATATGATAAGAGGGTTGTGTCTAGGTGATGAGCGTGCTTTTCCTTACTATAAAGCAGATCCCAATTGGGATATGAAATATTTGAGGAAGGGTGGAGATAATTGGCTAGCTGTTGCTCCACATTGGCAGTACACTAATACTAAAAAGAATACAAATAAGAATAAGAAAAATCATAGGCAAATAGTGTGTGTGCGTCCCAATGCCCCACCACAGTCACAGCCTCCGTTGCCATCATATAATAAACTATATCCTAGTTTAGTGACCCCCTCAGATGATGAACTACAAACTATTGCAGTAGCAACCCTTCAGGCAAGGCAAAATAATTTACATACCTCACTAATTTCTGCTTCTTCGTCTGTTCCTGATACTCTTCCATATCACCCTTCTACACCACTAACACCACCTTTTAACTCTTGCACCCCAGATCTTTACCCACCTCTGCCCTCTGATTCAAGTACTTCTTCTATTTTCTCACCAAACTTAATTCAGTCCCCACCATCTATGCCTGCAAATGCTCACACTGCTACCCCTGCTACCTCTGCTATATCACCTTCTTTGATGCCTTTAACTAGAGCACAGGCTGCACAGCTTAAGAGATCTGAAAGACAGAAAAAGGATTCATATATTAAGATGAGGATTTGTTGTGTCAAATGCCTTTTCTTACTGTAGGTGGTCAGCTCATAATGAAACCTTTCACACCTAGTGAGTTGCGTGAAATTACTAAAGGAGCACCCAGCCCCCGACAACACCCATCTGCATGCATTCAGTATTTAAAACGCATGTTAGAAGGACAGAACATGACACAGACAGACAGACATACATATTATTATAGATGCACTGTTAGACCATGACACTGAATCAGGATGGGATTGGGACAGAGTTAAAACTATTAGTGAAATTGACACTGATACTTCTACAAGGTATGCATTAAATAGACCAGTAGAAAGAGCAGCTATGTGGGAAGAATTGTCTGAAGAAATGCATAGAAAGATAAGCAAAGTATGTCTATTGCATTAAGTTGCAAGCAAGGTCAGAAAGAAACGTTGGTTGAGTTTGTTAAATGCTTTTATAAATGCTGGAAGGAAGAGGCTGGAATGGAGTCAGATAATGCAATGGGCTCATTAAAGGTGCAGACTTGCATAAGTAACATGCAGCCTCAGCTTTCTTTGTTGGTAAAGCAGCTTGTCTCTGAATGGCCGGAGTTAAAACCCGGTGAATTCTTGAAAAGAATTCATGAAAAGGAGGGGGCAGGCTGTTTTGAAATAAAGAAACTGGAAGGAAAAAATGTTGCTTTTTATCAAAAGCAAGGATTGCAGCACTGTGACCCATTTCAAGCCAGAGAAAGGGATAATACAGGATGTTATAGAATGTATGGTAGAGGAGGGGGACGTCATAGAGGGAGGGGACGTGGAAGGGTTCATTATCCTTCAAATAGAACACAGTGTTTTAATTGTGGGGAACAGGGTCACTGGAAAAATGAATGCCCAAATCCACTCAGTAATTCAGGGCCCCCTTGCAGCCCCCGACAATGGAACAGACAGCCTTACATTGCCCCATTGCCTGCACCCACTGATGCACCCAAGCATAACATACAGTGGCCATAGGGGTGCCTAGAAGAGGGTAGCACCCCAATTTTTCCAGTGGTGTCCACAACTTATCGCGAGCAACCATATGTGGTCCTAGAGGTGGAGGGTTTATCCCTTCCATTCAGTGGCATCACTAGGGGGGTGCGGGGGGTGCGGGCCGCACCTGGGTGACACCCTCCAGGGGGTGACACCAAAAAAAAATTTTTTTTTTTTTTTTTTTTAATTTTATTGAAATTCAAAGAAATACAATGTTGAGATGCATAGATTATTTTTATTAGAGGCTGGCATTTGTGAACATTAGTGGGACTGGGGAAGTTGTAGATACACAATTTTATTGCCCCTTGAGCCAGGGCTGCAATTTCAACAAATAGTTTTCCCGGCTGTTTTGCTTGTTTGTACTTTGCTCCTCCCCTGCCCAATTTCACTATGAATGTTGTGGGTGTGCCGTGGGGCTTGCAAAGTTGCGCTGCTAGCCTAAACCTGTCTGTCTATCTGTGCTCACTGCTCAGTGACATGCGGCCCAGGGCTGTGCACTGACAGACTTGGAACAGAGTCAGAGAGCACAATTTTCATAGTTTGCACGCCTAAACCTTTTCTTCAGTGATTTATTTTAGAGTGCTCTGTTTATCTTTCATTTGATGCTCTGCTGAGCCAGGGAGCAGCTCTAGGCATGAGCTTTATAATTAATGCAGTGCAGTTTACATATTTTGTATGTGTGTGTCTGAGTTTGTATGTGTGTGTCTGAGTTTGTATGTGTATGTCTCAGTGTTTTTGTGTGTGTGTCTCAGTGTTTTTGTGTGTGTGTTTTTGTGTGTGTGTCTGAGTGTGTTTCAGAGTGTTTGTTTGTGCATCTGAGTATGTTTTTAAGTGTGTCTGAGTGTTTGTATGTGTGTTTGCCTGTGTTTTTGTGTGTGTCTGCTTTCTGGGGGGGGGGGGGTGACACCATAACTTACCGCACCGAGTGACACCAACTCTAGTGACGCCACTGCTTCCATTTCTGGTAGACACTGGAGCAACATGCTCTGCTTTATGCTCGGATATGTATGGGGGCACTACTGGGGAAACAGAGCCTTCTTTAGGGATTAATGGAGTGCTGACTCAGACTGGTATCACACCACTACTTGAAGTTAGGGTACCCAGTACTGGCCAATATATATTTTACCCATTTCGTATAATAACTGGGTGTCCCTTAAACCTTTTGGGACGGGATCTATGGGTCCCCTGGGAGTAAAAGTAAATGTCCCTAAAACGGGTGGGTTAGATGTAATCATGGGATCCACTAATTGGAGTTTTTACAATGACTTACTGAGTGAAGTCCCATCTTCAGTGTGGGCCTCCTCTAAGTTAGATGTTGGGTTGATTAAATGTACCCCATATAAAACTAGATTAAAACCCGATGCTACCCCAGTTTACATAAAACAATACCCATTATCAAGGGAAAAAATAGAGTGTATTAAACCCATGATAGAAGAGTTCCTTGCTAAAGGAGTTCTTCGTCCAGTGGTTTCTCCCTATAATACCCCAATAAATCCAGTCCCAAAGAAAGATAATGAATATAGACTAGTCCAAGATTTAAGGGCCATTAATGACATAGTGGTGCCTATCGCCCCTATTGTCCCTGATGTTACAACCTTACTCACAGCCATTCCACATGATGCCCATATATTTACAGTGATTGATTTAGCTAACGCATTTTTTTCGGTCCCATTGGACCCTGAGACACAACTACTTATGGCTTTCACCTATGGGGGGCGCCAGATAGCATGGTGTCGTCTTCCTCAAGGCTATGTCTCATCATCGGCGGTATATTCGCTGGTGCTCCAGCGCACTTTGCAGGCATGGACATGCAGCTGGGGTTCAGTCCTCCTCCAGTACGTCGATGACCTGCTGTTGTGTAGTCCAAATCAGGAGGCAAATACAGCAGACACTATCAGTCTGCTTAAACACCTCGCTGCTGAAGGTCATAAAATAGCTAAGCACAAATTACAAGTAGGATTGAAAGAAGTAGATTATTTGGGTTTTGTACTTTCCAACGGTCACAGGTCCACTAGAAAAGACATGCTTACTTTTCTAGGTATGATAAACTATTGCAGACAATGGATTCCTGAGTGTTCCCATCATGATTCCATACTAAGACAAGCCACAAAGAGTGAAAACCCAGAATGTATACAATGGACCACAGACATGACTAGATCCTACATTGCACTTAAGACCAGTATTATTAGTGCCCCTGCTTTAGGACTACCTGATTATTGTAAACCATTTCATTTGTATGTGAGGGACAATTGTAAAACCATGGCTGCTGTCTGTGCCCAAGAACATGGCGGAGGCAATATGCGTCCCATAG
Organism: Bombina bombina; assembly: GCF_027579735.1. Lineage (NCBI taxonomy): Eukaryota > Metazoa > Chordata > Amphibia > Anura > Bombinatoridae > Bombina > Bombina bombina. The sequence continues at coordinate 67,738,799 of NC_069503.1, forward strand.
CCTTTTATTCCAAAGTAGTCCCAGTACCGGTACAGGGGATGCCGGCATGTCTCCGAGCATTGGTGGCATGCGCCATGGCTGTGGAGATGGTTGAAACAATCACGCTAGGTCACCCAGTAGTACTACACACAAGTCATCAAGTTTTACATCTTGTAAAAAATGTTACCACACAACATATGACTGCCCAGAGACTCTCTGGTTATGAGTGTATATTGTTAAATAACACTAACCGTACTATTAAATATAGCAATAGCAACTCAGGTCCGGCTCAAATTCTTAATGCACTACTTTTAGGTTCACCAGATCTGACAACTGACCATGACTGTTTAGAGGTAATACATCATATCACCACACCATGAGCTGACTTAATGGACAAACCTTTTGACTATGCAGATAATGTATTTGTTGATGGCTCCTGTTCTAGACCTAGTGATTGGATTTACAAGACTGGGTATGCTGTCATACAGTTACCAGACATAGTACTAGATGCAGGACCTATTAATTATCCTTCAGCGCAGGCAGCAGAGCTAATAGCACTCACAAAAGCATGTGAAATGTTTAAGGATAAATCTGTTAATGTTTACACTGACTCTCGCTATGCTTTTGGGGTTGTGCATGATTTTGGTATGATATGGAAACAACGTGGGTTTGTTTCAGCAGATGGCAAGACCATATCTCATACCAATCTCATTAATGACCTTTTACAGGCAATACAACTCCCAAAAGATATAGCGATCATTCATTGCCGTGCACACACACATAGGACTGATCCTATTTCTATGGGTAATGCGCTGGCAGATAGAATTGCTAAAGAAGCTGCTTATGCTGCACATACAGCTGGACCATCTGTTCCAATGTATGCTGTTTTGTCCCCACCTTCATGTCCCACAGACCATATGCTGCATGAACTCCAGGGACATGGCACCACAAGTGACATGTCTTTCTGGGAAACTAAAGGGTTAACTTTAGATGAAAATGGGTTGTTTTCCAAAAAGGGAAAGGTGGGTATACCAGAGAGTAGCGCACCACTTTTTATAGCACAAGCCCATGGGGTAGGACATTTGGGGATAAAGCCAACAATACACTTGCTAAAGCAATCTTTTTATATGAATAATATAGATTAACACTGCAAATCATATATTAACAGATGTGTATATTGTTTGCAGGCGAACACAGTTATTCCTAATAAAGCAAAGCATGACCATTTGCCTGCACCTACGGCACCATTTACACACTTGCAAATTGATTTTACACATATGCCAAAGACTGGCAATAAACAGTTTTATTTGCTTGTCATAGATGATCAATTCTCTAAATGGCCTGAAGCATTTATTACACAGAGGGAAGATGCAAAAACAGTTGCTAAAATATTAGCCACTGAAATTAGACCCAGATTTGGTTGTCCACTCCAGATTAATTCTGATAATGGCCCTGCTTTTATTAGTAAGGTTACAAAAGAATTGGTACAATGGTTACAAATTAATTGGCATTTTCACATCCCATATCATCCTCAAAGTTCAGGAATAGTAGAAAGAATGAATCGTACTATTAAGGAAAAACTTTTAAAGGCAACAGCTGGTACATGGGTTAGATGGCAACAGTATTTACCTGCAATTTTGGCAGAAATTCGTATGACACCAAATCGGACAACTAGGTTGTCCCCATTTGAGGTCCTAATGGGAAGACCATTCCCAACTCCATGGGTAAAAGGTCTGCTTATCATTAAGAATGGTGATTTAGAGTGTATTAAGGAACAATATGTAAAGCAATTGATTGATGAGTTGAATGGCAACTATGGTTATGTGTCCTCTCGTTTACCTCTCCCTGCACAGGAACCAACACATCTTTTCAAGCCTGGAGACTTGGTCTGTATTCAACAGCTGAACAGATCTAAGAAAGGAGGTTTCCCATTCAGCAAACCCGTGACCGTGATAGCTGTAACAAGGACTGCAGTACTGACTGACGACAGGGATATCTGGATACATGCTTTGCGTGTCAAACTCTGTCCAAAGAGGGGAGAAGCAAGTGACAAGGTATCGGTCACCTGTCACAAAGACACAGAAGAAGAGTATGCCCAGGACTGGGCACGCCTCATAAAGACGCAGACAGCGGACGCTGTGGACAGTACTCCAGACCCCTGCATTCAGCATCCTGATTCATCTACCCCATTGCCAGATCTTTCAACAGTGGTATGCACGTTATGTGTAACAAAGGACAGTGATATTACCCTGAACACCATCAACAGTGTGAACAATATTTCAGCACCCTTTACTCAACAGTCCTCTAAGCAATTGTAATACCTGTTGTTTTTTTTGTGATGTTATATTGGTATCAATAATAGCTGATTAGAGGTAAAGACACAAAATACACCATACACAGACACGTTTCTACAAAGATTCTAAATTACTTAATGAGCCTTATTCATTGAAAGATATTGCAACACTGCATATTTCTTTCAATGAACTCTGAACCCTCCTTGACCACCATACCTGACGAACTTCCATCCTCTGCATCGACTATTTTGTATGACGAATCTAGTTTGACAGATTCTACTAACAACCCTCCCGTACTTATAGTTCCTAAAACCCCTCCATTAGAGGTTCCAACACAATCTCTAACAACTATTTTAGCCACTACTACAGCGTCACTCACAAATTTATTAAAAAGTAGGGAAAAAGGGGAGGAAAAGGGTATCAGGCTCTGCTATAGAAGAGGTTAGACGTAAATTGAGTCTTGGCAGTCACGAGGGTTGTGCTAGAATAAGGGAACTTTTTAACCAGCTCCAATATGATAGTAGCATTTTAAGAGAACAAAAGGACTGGCTTATACACGAGTTGAGACAGGTACAGATCTTTAATAGAGTACTTATACAAAATTTGCAAGCACACTCTTTGATTTGTCCTTTAGTCCAGTGTCCAGAGGTTACTGCTCTCGACTTATATAGACAGGTTGCCCCTCCACCACCTACTACTTCCAGTGCTTCTACATCTCATGGCCATATTGACAATATTATCGTCCAACTAGCTACCACATCTCTACCCAATGACCTCTGAACCTTTTGTTGCTTTCTTACATGATAATTTATCAAAGCCAGAACCCAATACTGCAGTTGCTCAAACTTCCTTATTATTAAGAAGTAAAAGTGAAATAGAATGGACAGATCCTGCTGAAGAGGAGTTTAAATGTAAGATACGCAGACAAAGCAAAACACAATATCAGAGAAGATTTCATAATAAATTACAGGAGAAGGCTCAACGATTCCATCACACTTGTTTAGTTTTAAGAACCCAAAGGAAAGCACTAGTTAAGGAGTTGCTGGAACTCACAGAACTTACTAAAACTATTCAGAGTATACTCGAGGAACATTTTTGGATTTGTTCTATAGCTCAGTGCTCAACTAGCTATCCGCACCTGGTAGTTTATGATATCCCCGAAGTAACTGAGAATCCTCCTATCCCCATTTCCCTGGGTTATGTTAATCTATAGATTATATAGAGAGCAGACACAGGGGAGAAAAAGGGATAACGCAGTTTTACCACACATACATTTCTTTGTAGGTATATCAGGGTGGTTTTATAAAATCTAATGAGTCACATCCCACTGAGTGTGCCTACTTACACTTCTCCTCCTTTGATAGAAGAGGAAACATCCCCACAACCAATACGGGAAGATTCCTTGGCAGGCCCATCTTTCTTACATACACCTACACCTACTAAGGCTGAAACAGGGTCAGCAGAGACTAATTTTGGGTTAGAGGGATATCAGGAACCGCCTCCCACTCCGCACGGATGTGCTAAGATCCTTGCTGCTATTACTAAACAGCAGAAGGTTAGTCAACATCAGATTAGGGAGCGTCAGTATAATAGATTAGCATCCAGAAGATACAGAGCAAGAAGGGCAGCAGCACTTACACGGGCCTGGGAAAAACAACAGAGCTTAGAGCAACAGGTTAAGGAGTTGTGTGATCAAGTGGCATCTCTGAAACACTTACATGCAGTCGTAGAGAGAGATATAGCACATCACTTAACACACTGTCCCCTAGCCTTGGCGAACATTACTACAGGTAGCCCTCCGTTTACGCCGGGGTTAGGTTCCAGAAGGAATGGTTGTAAATCAAATCCGTTGTAAATTGAAACCCAGTTTATTATGTAAGTCAATGGTAAGTGAGGGAGTTAGGTTCCAGGCCCCTCTCAAAATTGGCATAAGTAACACCGAATACATTATTTTTAAAACTTTGAAATGAAGACTTTAAATGCTAAACAGCATTATAAACCTAATTACACAACACAGACTTTACGTGCATTTTTCTGCAAACAGTTCTTTCTATGCATTCCAATCTGGACTGATTTATAGACAGGAAGATCTTGTTCCTTTGCAAGCTGCTCGATAGCTCAGGTCTGGTTAAACTGATTAATTTCAGCTTGCTTGGCTTGTATATCTTTGCTGCAACACAAGCGGACAGCTCTACCTACTGGCTATTTTAATCAATGCACTGCTTCTCAATGCTTTTCAATAGCAGTCACATGACTGAAAAAAAGGTTGTTATTCTGAAACGGTGCAAATTGAACCGTTGTAAACCAAGGGCCACCTGTATTTAGGTTGCAATCAGTTTTGACAGTGATACTGACTCTGAACTTACCAGTTTCTGCTAAGTCTTAAGGATGCCCCCTATTGTAATGATGGACCACCCATGCAAAACAATAATGATAGTGTTCGGCGCTCTTTTGTTTGCTTACATACCAGTCATAATATTCTCCTGTTATGGATACCCTGAGGCTACAGGATCTTTTGATCCACAATGTGAATTTTTGCTAGGTAAAAGAAACAGTTACACAAACACAAATACAAAGTTTCAAAATGGTTCTGACACTTCATTCACCTCATATGTAAATACCTCTATACCCCAAGGGAAACACAAAAGATCTGCACCATTGCATAGGACTCCAGGTACACTTGTAAATTGTTATGATTTGTTTGCTTGAAATGGTTATGCTTCACATAATTATAGCATAAACTTAGAAGGTATAGATCCAAAAAGGTGTAATACAAAGCAAAGATGTGATGTATTTATTTTGAAATCTTCATCAAAGAATCTATGTCACAATGTTACTTCAAATGTATTAACATTGACCCCGCATTACGACACACAACACGGTACCGGTGTTGTACTGTTTACTCCCAGGCAGATATTAGCAAGTTACTTCTTTTACTAATTATACAAGTTATCTTTTATCACATCTTCCTCTCCGGGGTTTATGGGCATGACAAATGACTTTGTGATTAAAGTAAAGAATCCAAATTCAGACGATGCAACAGAACATAAGATAATACAGTCTTTTTGGTTTTTCCTTAAACAAAATAAACTGTCATCTAATGTAACAATTATACAAGAGGGAGAAAGTCAGACTACAGTGTTAACTTGGCCTAAGAATACATATCTTGTGTTTTTAAATACAATGGATATGCGAGGGTACACAACTAATCTTAATGTTTTTGTACAATTCTGTAATGAATATACAGAACCATTATATGCTCATAGGACACCCTATATTCCTGTTGATTGCTGTAGTACACATGATTGGCATACAGGTACCCATTTCAATTATACATATTTGATGTCAGCTGAAAGGGAGACTGATAAAAAGGTTAATTGTACTAATTGGAAATCATGTAGGACTTTAAGTCTTACTTCCACTATTAAGCCCATTTGCTGTGACAGGCCTTTAGGTCAATTCCTGTTTTTGCCCAATAAAGACTAAAAGAAATGTAATACTCGTGTTACTGCCTATCCCCCAGGCCCCAAACCCACTTATTATTTATCATTCACACCCTCTAGACTCCCTGAGGCATTGAGAAGTTTGGAGGATTTGAGGGACAGTCAGAACACGCATGATAACATTGAAGATATACTCCGCTCTAACAATTACTTCCTACCACACACGTTTAAGAAAAACCAAGCACCCAATTATACAGATATAGAATGGAGTACAGGTACTTATATCATATTTAAATATATAAGGCCTAGTAATGTGCAAGGGGAGGAGTATCCTTATGCATATTTTTGGAAATTGGCTTATTGTCTGCCTTTTGTTCCCAGCAGTACCCATAACTATACCACTATTCCTTTAGCTCACACTTGCGTAAATACTACCACATTTTCGAAAATGGTACACATATCCCTTAACATTTCTACGCCAGATGTCTCTTTATGCCGCCGCTCACGCAGGCGTCGTGAATGGTATGACACCTTGCTAGGGGGTACTGGAGCTACACTTGGTGTCCTTAATGGTATAGACAATGAAGTTATCAATAACAAATTATCTAGTGCTGGTGCAGACATCGGCTTATCACTACACTTGATAGGACAATGGGCACCTACAGTCTATGAGGCGCAAAGGAAAGGCCTAGAGCTTGAATCAAGTATGTATAGATATTTGGATAACCTTACTATGGCTGTGGAGAACCTGGTATCAGATAGTACTAGTTGGAGTCTTTGTGGTTTACGGTATGTATATATGAGTCCACAACGTTTAGATTTGGAAAACATTCGAATGATTCCTAAAACTGATAAATTACGCAACTTATTAACAATAGGAAACAACAATGAAAATGTATGGATACATATTGATACTACTAGTGTTAAGTGCGTAGAATGGGAACATAATGGTAATGTTTCCAAACACTCTTGCCTAGTGTCAATTACTGCCTACACAGCTGATATTGTTAAGGTAGCTTGCAAATTTTTCACATTACCACATCCAGTTTTTAATTTGTTGCATTCTAATTGGACATGGTGGAAACCCACATATCATGGAAAATATATATTTCCTCATGACAACACCACATCTTCACTTGAACATTGTGATCAGACTGATCATGGATTGGCATGTCGTCACGCCTCTCCAAATTTTGAACTGTGTTTATTGGCATCTGAGATTAATTCATGCACATGGCAGGTATATCCTGAAAATTTCTCAGTCATGATAGAAATTGCACCTCATACAGTATGCATGTCTACTAGTTTGCCAGTTAACATTCCTATGGTTGACAGTCAGCTACCATTCTCTGGATGTGTATTTAATATTAGTTTTTTTACATGGAGAGGTAATAGCTATTTATTACACCCTGTACTGAATATTTACAAACATGCATTCTTTGTGCCACATGACCTACCTATTTCTTCATACCAGTTACCCTCCACTACCATTCTACAATTAATGCTGGGGCAGAAAGAATTGTTCAATACATTGCAACAACATGAAAAAGCTATTTCTCATTTGGAAATACAAACACATTTTGTTAAAAACAAGTTGTTATCTGTATCTTCAAAGATACAAAATGATCTTACACATCATTGGTATGATGCGTTGACCGGCTGGTCTACAACGGGTAATCAGATATTACAAATGTCATTTTACCCACTCATAATCATTGCATGTATATTAATACTGTTAACAATATGGAATCTATACCTCACTTGCACTCTTCGCAGAAGAATTAAGGCCACTATTAAGAGGCATACTGAACATGAATATGAGAATTTGTTAAGAGACATACCTTCCACATATGAAATACGTAACGATATATATGAGATCCCCAACATTATAAACACTCAGGTATAATGCTGATTGTTGTGATCACTATCGGCTAGATTTAGAGTTCGGCGGTAGATGGGCTGTTAACGCCACGCGTGTTTTATGTCTAACGCACGGCATTGTTTGACTCCGGTATTTAGAGTTAATATAAGACCATCTAACGATGCTCCTAACGCGTGTATGTCACACGCGTAATCCTGCCCGCGTTAGACAGTCTCCCATAGAGAACAATGGGAAAGGCAAAAAATAGCTTTTTTCACCTAACACTCGATCTCGCGAGAAATACGCACAGCTCGGTCATATGACGCATACCACATCATGCACAACAATAACACGCCGCAAATGTCACAACATCAATCAATCAACAAAGCACACAAGCATTACACATTCACAAGCGGGGGAAGTTTTAATACTATTTATACGTGGAATACGCATATACTTTAAGATGCGGAAAATCGCACAATAACAACAAGGATTAAAAAATATATACATACACTAAAAAAAAAATCGCATTCAATATCATTATATATTATGAAAAACATACATATACAACACTTCACGAAGAACACACCATCGCAAATTCACATTTAAAAAGAATACTATTGGACAATGTTAGAGAAAACGACCACTATGACATCATCGCATTCTACACATTCCACAAATACCAACTCAAAATGAGCATGCGCAAATTAACACACCTAATACACATTGCAATAATATTAATTGCTAATAAAGCACACCTGAACACTAATTACAATGGAAATTGGGACATCATTAAACATTTACACAGGGTATATAAGCACCACACAAGCAGGGCTTCTTTGACTGTGTTGCTGGTGGGTCTTTGGAGAGTTAAGAATAGAGATTTTGCGATTTTTTGAGAGTGAGTTAGTGTTAGTGTGAGAGAGTCAGTTGGTAGTGTTAGCGTGAGAGAGTCAGTTGGTAGTGTTAGCGTGAGATAGTCAGTTGGTAGTGTTAGCGTGAGAGAGTGAGTGAGTTAGTGGGAGGTAGCGGGAGTGGGAGAGAGTCTGTTAGTGGGAGCGTGAGTGAGTTAGTGGGAGTTATTAGTGATAGTTGTTAGTGTGAGCGTCAGTTAGTGGTAGTTAGTGAGCGTTAGTGGGAGTGTTTGTTATTGAGAATTAGAAGTAGTGTTAGTTAGCGAGCGAGTGATTTATCTGTACACTTAACACATTTACACGCAAACACATTCAATACATACATACACTTATCAATAACACTACATACACTCCATACCCCCTACCCCCTCATACTACACTCCATACCCCATTCCTTGTAGTCCCATTCCCTTTCATCCCATTTACTCTTATCCCATACCCCATACCCATCCCATACCCATCCCCTAGTTACATTTAGTTTACATATCCTCCTTTTAGTCTTATTCTTTTCGTTTATTTAAATACTCCTTACCCTCTTTGTTTTTTTTTACATCCCTCACACTTTAAGCACCTTTTTTGTCTTTTTAGTTCTTTATTTTGACCCCCTTTCATTTCATCACACTCAATTTTTTTTGATTATTTGGGGTTTAGTTTAGGGAGGAGATGGAGGCCAGGCAGGGGACAGGTAGAGGGGGGAGTAGAGGGAGGGGGAGAGGAACAGGGCAGGAAGGGGGGCAGGAAGGGGGGCAGGAAGCGGGGGTGGAAGCGGTGGGTGGACCCAGCCACTTGGTTCAAGATGACCAAGTGGCTGGGCCCAGTGGCGGTCAGAGTAGGGCTTCACAGTCCGGGAAACAGAGGGCATCGTCACAGGGGAAGGCCAAGGCGACTAGGGAGGCGAGGTTTACGATGGAGGAGAAGGAGGCCCTCGTAGAGGCCTATATGGCCAGGTATAGGATGCTGCAGCACCAGAAGACTACCCCGACTGACAGGAGGAGGCTCTGGAACGAGATTCGGAATGCAGTCAATGCAGTGGGTTGCCGGAACAGGGATATGGATTCCATCAAACATCGGTACCGGGACTGTAAACTTGAACTTAAAAAAAAGTTAAGCCTGGAGGCCCGACATGCCGCAGGGACCGGTGGCGGCCCTGCCCTTGAAATGGAGTACTGCAGATGGGAGGAAATGTTGCGGCCCAGCATCTCCGAGGTGGAAGTAGTCGGTATCGGAGGAATCGATACCGGGAACCTGCCACTCTCATCTGACGGTAAGCTCATTTAACAATAATTTCACATACGAATGTATTTCAATGGACACTATACGCAAACATTTACTTTCATGATTGAGGTAGCGAATACAATTTGACAAAACATTCAAATGTACTTATATTACATAATTTGATTCATTCTTGAGATATATTTTAATGAAGAAATAGCCATGCACACGGTGAAACAATCACAGGAGGCAGCTATATTCAGCTAACAATCAGAATCTTATAAACATATTTAGATATGCTTTTCAGCAAAGAATATCCAGAGAATGAAGCTAATTAGATAACAAAAGTACATTCGAAAGTTGATACTAAATGTATGCTTATAAATCATGAAAGATAAAACATTGGCTTTCATGTGTTAAGGATCAGATTAATGCTATTACGCTGTTTACACGCATTCTATTACTTAGCGGTTACATCAGTATCTAGGCTATAGGTTAGGTGTGCATTTAAACAGACTGAAAACAAACGCAAAAACATTCACATTGACCAGATATCACAAACACTGTTTAGAAAAAGCGGAAATCGTATTGATTGTTTGTTAGATTTCAAAGTGGATTAATGATTCTGCATTTGTAATTGTATCGTAAGCTAAGTCATTTAAACCTTTATTTGCAAATATGCTAATATATACATTTCTTTTTTTCTTTTTTTTTTAATATACAGAGTCTGGGGACGAGGCAGCACAGCCTCCTGCATCTCCCCGGGATGAGAGTGGTGGTGAGGAATTCCCACTTCGGAGGGAAGAGGCCCCCCGTGACGAACAGCGCACGGGAGATGATCAAGAGGCCCCGGAAGCACAGGAGGATGCCGCTGAAGCCGCGGAACCCGAGGTCCCTCAAAGACCCGCACTCCGCCGTGCACGGGCACCCCGCCGTGCACGGGTTCAACAGGCACAACAAGAAGAAATAGCGGAGGTGCGGGTTCTACTGGAGTACATAGACCAGATGCGTACCTCCCGGATAGAAAACATAGAAGGACGACGCAGAATACTTGATGGGCAGAATCAAATAATTCAAGGCCAAAACGAAATAATCAGTATACTGAATACAATACAAGAAGGACAAACAAGAATGTTCAATCTTCATCAGGAAATGTTCACATTTTTCCGGGAGGCGCATGCTGGTCTACCTCCTGTTGCTGGGCCTCTTGTTGCTGGGCCTCTTGCTGCTGGGCCATCTCCTCCTGCCGGCCCATCTCATCCTCCTCCTCAGCCATCTACTCCTCCTCCTCCTCAGCCATCTTCTCCTCCTCCTCCTCAGCCATCTTCTCCTCCTCCTCCTCAGCCATCTACTCCTCACCTTGGTCGTCCCAGTACTCTTCCTTCCACTCCTCCCACAACAGCTCCAAGGAGGACTCTTCGGAGTCGGCAGTTGCCTCTCCCAGAGCCTCAGCCCCGTGGGAAGAGGGGAAGGAAGAGGAAGTAAGTTTTTTTTTCCATCTTAAATTTTGTTTTTTGTGTAATGGATAGGTATGTGATGATGTGGTTTTCATACACTTGTGGACCACACTCTGTATATAATCGACTTCTATGGGACCGGGTCCATGGAGGAAGATTCTTTGCAGAGTGTGGGTTATAAGTGTGTGAAAACCACATCATCACATACCTATCCTTGTTCATGATATTGATTGGTTTCTGTGATGTGATGTCCAAACTGTTTCCCGAATCGCTAACTAAATTACCATAACAATTATCCATGATGGCATATTACTGTTTGAATGCCAATAACACAGCTTAAAGGGACAGTCAGAAAATTATTGATTACAAAGAAAACACTGTATTACGCATTATAAAGTTTGAAACAACAAAACATGGAGAAATACATGTGTGACTTATGTGCTTACCCTTGTATCTATGACTATGAAAAATGACCACTTATTTGTTGTTCTGACATAACAACATTTTAGATATCAATGATCAATACATGGTCAATAATATGCTGTATGAGCACAAGATTTTACATATACAAATGCTATCCAAATGCCCTCTAGTGCTCAAATTGTATAATGATTACAAGCACTCTTCAAGATTTAAGAAATGAGCACACCAACCTCATAGGTTTAGATAGCAAATTTAGATAGCAAATGTTCAATTGTTGAGAAACATTTGATATCCTTGTTATTACAGAATTGACTTTTCGAATAATGTAAAAATATTTTTTTTCGAAACTGTCCCTTTAACAACATTACATATGCTAACACATTTTAAGCTTGTTGCTATATCTACATGTACTTTGTCAAAAAAAATATTTGAAAATCACATTTATATTGACGTGTTAAATAAAGTCTATTTTCTTTAAGAGACATTATTGTGTTAATATTTTATTGTAACTATTTATATTTTAACAATGAATATGGTTTAAAGTCCTTTTAGGAGTGGGGGGGTGAAATATGCTAACAAAAATATATTTGAAGATTAAACTATGTGGATCTCATACATGATACAAAAAAAACAACATTTGCATTCAAGGGACAGTATCCTATATTTTTTACATAACTGTATGTAATAGACACTACTACAAACAACAAGATTAACATATACTGATAGCAATATTAAAAAGCTTCAAACACTTGCAAATAAAATAGGGTTAGCTATATTTTAAATATAGATGAACCACCATTACAACCGTAAAACACAATACCCCATCATTAACATATGAAAAGAACCTTTACACAAACTGGACAAAGCTGGAGATGGTACTCACATGAAACTCATTGGCTTTGCGAGGAGTAAGAAAATTACTTACATTTTCTTACAACACAAGACAAAATAAACCTATTGGTTAAACAATGGACTATCTAACTAGAGACAAAATCAAATATTTTTATTTATAATGTGAGTGTCTAATGAACCTTTCATAAAATATACAACGAAATTACATTTAGAAGAAGTCGGCATCATATATTTAGCATATGATAAATGCATATTGATTACTTTATTCAAACACAATAGCGCATATTTATTAATTAGATATGTTCAACATTAAACACAACATTAATTTTTAAGAAAAAGGAACATTGTTGACAAACATATTAAACATGGACTGTAGAGATTTGCACTTGCCTAGAAATATCCTATGCATGAAAACATTTTGCTTTCGTTCGTTGATTCAACCAGACATCCAGCAAAAGAGAATGTGTTGGTCTTTATCAGCTACGGGTCAACAATGTAACATGATGCAAATAATACATATTCGCAAGCTTTTTAAAATTGCATGCAGTCACAAACGTTTTTAACGTGCACAAATATTGCGGGACTACGCAATCCAATCACACGTTTTTTTAACTTTACATGTGCCGTCTTAACATGGCGCTTCCTTGATCACGTAAGAACGCCATCCAATGAAAGGCACATTATTGATCACGTAAGAACGCCCAAAAAAAAAAGGCGCATCCTTGATCGCGTCAAAACGCAATCCAATAAAAGGCATATTCCTGATCACGTAAGAACGTCAGTCAATACAAGGAATCATTGGACAGCCTGGCAGGTGACGTCTTAAGCAACATGGCGCATCCGAGATCGCTGAAAAACCGCAGACAATACAAGGACTCAGTGACATCTTGGCATATCATTAAGAAACGTATTTATATTTTAGGAACTAGTATGTGTGTAGATTGCTATCTAGGAATGTCACCAAATTATGAATCATCTTTTCGGACTTGACTGTCCCTTGAACTATAGCTATGGTGTATATCTTTAACATTTAAAAGATACACATGAGAAATACATATGCCATTGATGTTTTAAGATATCTTTGGATTGTTGTTGAATAACAATAGTTATACATGTATTGATTAAACGTGTCATTTATTCAAGTTTAATTATGGTCAGCCTACCTATAGCCATATATGGGAGGAGATGTATTTTGTTAACATATTAGTTAACTAATATTCATCATCTACATTATTTGTATTACACACAGAGATTGATTTGGTTACACTTTGACAATAATATAGATTTGAAAATGAAATACAGGTGCTGTCAACATTACAATAAGATTGTTTATTAATAAAACTATATGTCCTTGTTCTTGTAAAAAGGACAAAAACGCTTTACAAATGGAAATACATTCATTTACAATAGTGATCAACATCACTTAAAGGGACATTATTTTGTTTTTAAAAAGAGCATACACATAGTCAATACTATTTAAATAAAATGAACACTTTACAGGGATTATATCATTGTATCAATACTCAGATCATTTGGTAAAGGTGCATCAATTCATGCAGAGTTTATAAATACACACATGGATATGAACATTTAAATATACATATATACACAAATACAAAAATATATATACATATATAAAGAAATTACTCTGCTAATCATAATCAGGCAATGATAGAGCTAAGAGAAAATAATATAAACACAAATAATAAGATTACATTGGAGATGTTAATCTTAAAGTCATTTACTATTGTCTTACATATATGATTTCATTATAACAAATAGATTTGTTAGGTCCCTTTAAGGATAAACAACATAAACTAGAGCTTGCAAAAAATAACAGGAAGAATGAGGACAAAGATTTGTGAAATAAAATTTATTTTATTAGTATGTAAGAAAACATACACAACGTTTATAAATAATCTTGTAAAAATAAGGAATATATGAGCCATATGACAAGGTAACACAGTGCATCACAGTCCATGAAGAGAGTTGCCAAGGGCCAGCATAGCCCCATTGGAGACACATGACAAGGTAACACAGTGCATCACAGTCCATGAAGAGAGTTGCCAAGGGCCAGCATAGCCCCATTGGAGACACATGGCAAGGTAACACAGTGCATCACAGTCCATGAAGAGAGTTGCCAAGGGCCAGCATAGCCCCATTGGAGACACATGGCAAGGTAACACAGTGCATCACAGTCCATGAAGAGAGTTGCCAAGGGCCAGCATAGCCTCATTGGAGACACATGACAAGGTAACACAGTGCATCACAGTCCATGAAGAGAGTTGCCAAGGGCCAGCATAGCCCCATTGGAGACACATGACAAGGTAACACAGTGCATCACAGTCCATGAAGAGAGTTGCCAAGGGCCAGCATAGCCCCATTGGAGACACATGGCAAGGTAACACAGTGCATCACAGTCCATGAAGAGAGTTGCCAAGGGCCAGCATAGCCCCATTGGAGACACATGGCAAGGTAACACAGTGCATCACAGTCCATGAAGAGAGTTGCCAAGGGCCAGCATAGCCCCATTGGAGACACATGGCAAGGTAACACAGTGCATCACAGTCCATGAAGAGAGTTGCCAAGGGCCAGCATAGCCTCATTGGAGACACATGACAAGGTAAAAGAGTGCAACAGGCACAACAAAAAACTGATAAAAAGGCCAAATGGCAACAATATAAATACAAATTCAACATGTGGACAGAGGATTATTATCTGCCACCATGGAGCATATCCAGATCCTCCACTTACTGGTCATCCTCTTCATTGTCCTGTGCATGTCCAGCTCCAGATTCAGGCCTTGAACGTAATTGCATAATTTCACGCAGAGTCAAGTCCTGAACCCGGAGCTGGGCCTGCATGGTGTCGTTCATCCCTCTCAGGACAGCTGCGTTCCTCAACACGGCCTGCTCTACTCTTGCTATCCCTTCTAGCATGAGCCATGCTGAGTCACAGCCTAAAATAAAATAAAAATTAATATTAAGGATAATTACACAACAGAATAAAAGATTTTAATACATACATTGTCATCATAAAGACAAATAATTATTTACATCAATTATTTTTCATATATTCTTTACACATGAATTAGGTTATTCAGACAGACAGAAATCATTAAAGGCTCATGTTACTCAAACATGTTGAACCCTTTAATTGGTTTTAGATGATCCACTTATACAGCTTGAGTGTATCAAATCTTGTTAAAGGATTTACATTGTACTTACATTAGCAATTTAAAAATTCAATTTAGACTGTGGTAGGCACACATATCCTTAAACATTTTGGCATTGAGGACAAGCTGTGTAAACATAGCAACCAGAAGAAATTACATTCCCACTGGGTTAGACAAGAGATAATGTATCCACATTTGGACATAAAATTTTGTATCCAAGTAGTGGTGTTTGGTATATGTAGTGATATCCAATTAAAGGGACACTGAACCTAAATATTTAATGGACTGATTCAGATAGAGCATGACATGACAAATCTTTAGAAATTACACATATTCATTATATGTTTTAATTGTCAAGCTATATTTTGAATGCAAGAATGTTGGTTTTTATGGAAGCCAATATTTGTTGATGAACCTTGTTTGTGCATGCTGGTTGATGGATACATTCATCCAACAATAAAGAAATGATGGCCACATTTATTTTATTGTTTAAACTAATTATAGGAATAAGTTGTTTTCAATTAATATATCAAGAGAATGACGAATAATTCATAAGAGTATTCTATTATACATTGGCTTAACATTGCATGCTGGATTTGAATCACAATTTAACCAATTTAACTTCACTGTACCTTTAAGTATCTTATAAAGTGTATTTAGAATGATACTTACAGCTGTGCCTGGGAAGGACAATCTGACACCCAGGACAATGAAGGTTTAAACAGGGGGGAGGGATGGGATTGGCTCGGGGAGGGATGGGAATGGCTTGGGGAGTGGTGAGCTGCTGCTCCAGGGTAGGCCGTACAGCTGGGGAGTGGGGAGTTTGGGTCTGGGCAGCTGTACGGGCCAGAATACGGGGAGAGCGGCGAAGGGGGGTGTATGGGCGTTTTTTGGGAGGGACAGGATATGAAATATGGGAAGGGCTGGCAGTGGTCGGGGCATGGTCATGGGTTTGGTGATGGGAAGGGCTCTGGGTGTGTGCAGAGGTGTGGCCATGGTCAGGGGTGTGTGCACGGGGAGGGGTCTGTGACTGGGCAGGGGCGGAATCCAGATGACCAGAAGTGGTGGATCCATCTGAAAATGTAAAATAAATATATTAACATCTCATACATCCTGACATCAAATCAACGCATTTAAAATTGATTATGTTTTCAATATACCTCGAAGTGTGTTTGAATCTGTAAACTATTCTGAAATGAGGATATGGTATCTATATAGGCACTCAGATGAATCTCAATGACTGTCTGTACAATGTGAAACTTATTATTGTGTTTTGGCATGGAATATGCATGTGACATAATGATGGCATGAATTATATATTCTTAAAAAAATATATACAAGCAGATTTTCATGCTGCCTGATATAGAAAGGGGGCAGTAGTGTATTTGAACAGACAAATAATATTCCTTTTTAAAGGGAAAAAGCTGTAGACTTTGAATGTCTTCAATAAAATGATTTCAAAAAAAGAAACATGTTGGAAACATGATAGATATATTTCACATACCATCAGACTCCAAGGCAGCCTCTTCCTCCTCCATCCCACATGTGACATCAATCTCTGTAAAACATAACATGTTGTGTACACCTTAAGATCAGATATTATAACATATGTTACTGTTGCTCAAATACGCACATCAATGTTGCATTAAAGATATACACACACAAAGTTATGATTTACATCATTTTGATGGAGCATACCAATGACAATAGATTTGTTATTGTCAATAAATCAGAATATTAATGTATTGTTTGTCTTAATGTTAAATTCATAAAAGCATAGTACATAGAACATTTAAGATTTCTCATGTGTGTATCACTTGATGACTGTTGTTAAAAAAAAAAATTTAAAAAAACATATGTTAGACATCTTATGAATAACAAATGTGTAGAATAATAAAGTAGAAATTATTAATCGCTCAATATAAAAAATAAATATATAATCAGAAGATAAATTCTATGATTTTTTATAATGTTATGCTTCATCGGAATCATGATCATAATATTGATTAGCAATACACCTTCAATTACATATAAATGAGTCAATGGACTTACCAGGAGACCGCAAAGGCGGCTCTATGTC
This sequence comes from Bombina bombina, assembly GCF_027579735.1. Classification (NCBI taxonomy): domain Eukaryota; kingdom Metazoa; phylum Chordata; class Amphibia; order Anura; family Bombinatoridae; genus Bombina; species Bombina bombina. Next base: position 67,756,489 of record NC_069503.1, read on the forward strand.
ACTGCTGGATTCCTGTGGGCTCCCCACACCAACTCTCTCTATGAATGATATAGATATATATTATTAAACACATTTTGGATATCACTAAATCACATCTGTCTAGAATTTTAACATTAATCAACTTTAAAATGTGAAGAATAGAGCAGTCATTACACCAGAAAATGCTTGATTGAATCAAGGGGATTCTGTAAACATATCTGTATTCAACATATGTTTAATGTCAGACTACATTAGACATCAAATTCATCTCAGATGCTGCTATTGCATATCTAAATATACCCAATGATCAATGTTCTTAACCCTTTAAGGACACAGCTTTCACTTAGCTCAATTGTTTTATGACGGAATAATTCCGTCATATGTCCTTAAGAAGTTACAAGAATACACACAAACCACATATTGAGGAGCATCTGTTGACAAATCTAAACAAACATGTGTCACATCGAGCCATTTTTTCAATGTACAGTAATCTTGTTTAGGACACAACACATATTTATCACAATACATAACAAACTTTATTATTACAAATATGTAATCATGGTGCTGTTAGAGTATGCAGATATATATAAAGTAACTCCAACAGATAATTAGATTTATATATCAATAGTTTTTAATAAAAATAATGTAATGATGAATGAATCTATTTTGTCTTAAAGGGACACTGACATGATTAATTAAAATAATTGATTTCTATGTTCAAACTGTAAAAAATGATTTAACATTGACTCCTATTATAATTCGAATGTTGTTCGATATTAATCTTAAAGGCAGATAAGGAATATTGGATTCAATAAATATTGTTTGTTGAAGGTATCCACCAATCATCAATATAAACCCAGGTTGGTCAACAAATATTTAGATGCACATAAACGTACTTTATTTATTTTAAAATACATTTAGCAATAGAATATGTCACATATGATGATAGTATTATATTTTATGTTTATTAATATTGCATACTGTATGTGAAAGACAATATTAATAATTGTAGTTCAGTATCCCTTTAATCTAAAATTAAATAGATTCCACAATGTTGTTGTTTGTTAATGAATTATCTACTCCATATGTTGATGTAATGAATGGTATTGAGCATGCAATTAAAATCAAATATGTTATTTAAGTATATCCGAATAATTATATAATTTTCATCTATTAAATAGACATTACATATAAATATAGAACAATGTGTATTTAGTATGTAATGTTCATTCCATGTTTCTAAGACAAATGTCAATTAAAATGAGACATACCATACTGTGACAAGCCCTGGCTTGAGGATCCAGCAGCCACATCCATATCTGTAATATATTAAATGAGGATTGCATATCATTAATACTAATCATGCCATGTTTAAAATATTTACATTAATAACAAATCAATAGAAAAATATTAATCCTTTGGTAGTCCCATGAGTTAATAGTTTCCGAAATTAAATGAATGATAAATATATCCTGGACTCTTATTTTCAATCAGTTGTGTTGTTTACTGTATCTTTAAGAATATATGCTTGTTATTACATAATCATCAATTGATGGCCATATGTTATAATTTATTAGTATTATTCGTTTTTTATTAGATATAATATTTAAAATAAGAATACTGTATTCTTCACTAATCTAAGATTTTCCATTTAATTTTTAACAACATGTATAAAGCAATGCCACTTTCCGCAAACCCATGTTAACGTGGATGAGAAATGCCATTTTCGCGATCATTGCGCAATGATTCCAAGCGGAATTACGCATCCGTCATTTGACCAACATGTATAAAGCAATGCCACTTTCCGCAAACCCATGTTAACGTGGATGCGAAATTAGATTTCCGCTCTGTGACGCATATTCTGTAGAGCGCAATAAACATCATTCCAATTTCATGTATCACTAATGTAAAATCAGATATCTAAACATCATATGTAGTGTATGTTGTGAGATCTGTATAGGTTTAGTATCTGACTAAATACACATTTTGGATTTTTAACATTATAAATATTATATGAAGTTGGATAATTACCTGGTTCAGATTCTCTATCGGGTCCTCCCAGGCCACCGGACGGAGAAGCATCTGCCCTGTCCCCCGCGTCAGGACTTTCAGATCCCGCAGCTGGGAGGGAAGAAGAGGAGGCCGAGGATGGCGAGGATCTAAATCTTTTGGGGACCCGGAGATTGAGGAGCTCGCATAAAGTCACCTCATAAGGGAGTAGGTACAGTTTCCGCGGGGCCTTTCTTTGGCCCCCTCTTTTACGGGCTTGTACCCAGTCCCTTATGAGGTTGACTTTTTTCGATAAACGCAACCTCATATCTCCGAATCTCCTCATGATCTGATCCTGGGTCCTCTGGACGTCACACACCAATCTAACCGCATTGGTGATAGACTCCCAGAGGGCCTTCTTAACAGGCGCATCTGTCGAGCTCCTCTTGTTCCCAAACAGCTGGGGATAAAAGTCCTTGACGGCGTGGACCAGTGCAGCGCTCTCCTCCTTGGTGAACCTGGGAACTGACATGCCTGCTCGGTTGGCTACTAAATATATTATAATAATATTAATATATAAGACTGCCTGCAGGCATTAGAGAACTGACAAAGATGGCAACGTGTAATGGACTTTTATATGGTGAAGTAAACATGAGATGCACCATGGGACAATTTATCTGTACATCTGATTGGATAAAAGTTTGAAATATTGTTATAATGTCTGTGAGACCATCCTGACTCAAGTTGTGTTTGTGTGATGAACTCTGATTGGCCGTTCCTTAATGTTTCATATCTTAGTAACTTCCTTACACATACCGCTTGGTGGTGCTGTAACTTCATTTTTCATGTAGACTTATTTGTAACTCATGGGCCTGTCATGCGGATATGTGTGACGCAGATTTAATATCCGTGATCCGTGAAATATTAATGATTAAATACTCTTTAAAATCTCATCCTGTCACATTATTAATGTTGTAGACATTTCTCGGTTTAATAACGGTCTGTTTCTTTAATACAAATACACATTTAATATTGTATGTCTTTATTGTTCTTTAAATAAATTGATTGTGAAGTATTGACATTGCTCTATTAAATGTATTTATAATGCACATTGATTGTGTGCTATTGCGTGACATTACACTAATGTTTAAATATGCTAATCTGGTGTTTGAAGATGCGTTTCCCACGCAATATTTATTAATGTTAAAATTCCGGGAAGAATGTCAGTAACTTTGATAATCTGTTTATAAATGTTAAACTACAGCTTTGTTATTCGCAAATAAACCTCGAGCTTGTATTTCTCTGAAGTGCTCATATATGTTATTGTGCAATGGCGTCTTTAGTTTTAAAGAGACATTACAAACAATTGTATCAAATGATCTGTAGACATAGAAGATTGTTTAGACTTTAAAATGTAAATCATTTTCTCTTAGTATTTATATATCCTCAACATAAGAAATTTAAATGCACATGGTTGAGCCAATCACATAAGGCATCTCTGTGCATCCACCAATCTTCATCTACTGAGCCTATCTCGATATGCTTTTCAAGCAAAGTATGTCAAGATAGGAAGAGAAGTAAATACACTATTTCAAGCTCTTAAAGGGACACTGTCCAAACAAATTTACCATTGGTGATTGAGCATTAAATGTTAATCAACTTTATTATTTAATACGATTATCAAATGTTAAGTTATCTTGTTATGTTTCTTTGAAAATCAATAATGATATTTTATATTACGGACAATTGTTTAATAAAAACCTGGGTTGTCCTTGACGATTGTTGCATCAATTATTCCAAACAATCAAGTTCTGTCCAGAGTACTGAAGCAAATAAATTAGCTATTTACTGCCTTATTTCTAAAGTAATGATAGCAACATCACAATGAGCATTCATAATATGAGACAAGTTTTAAAGTTGATTAAAATAGAATACTCATTCAGAATGTATAAATCATTGTTTTTTTTAAATGGCTACCTTTAAGTATATTTTGAGTTCATGTCCCTTTAAATAAACATTTCACAATAATGCTTAATATATCATAAACCTAGGCACCTTCCTTTTGCTAAATGAGTCTAACATATGAGTAAAGCAAATTTAGATTAACTTCTAGATTGTTTTACACACTGACTGAAATATATTTATTAAATGAGGTATTTTTTAGCCTTCAGCGTAGAGGGACATTAAGCTATATGTTATGTATGCATTTTGTATCATAATCTTATATTTGACCAACTTAATATGTTTTGTTATTCAATCATTATATTGTAATTATATATATTCGTGGATTAAATACATCTCTACATAGGCTATTTTGATGCTGATTGTTGTTTGCATATAGATGCCTTATATCATTCACTAAGATATGTGCATTTATTTTTATTTTAACAAGTATATTTAAAGACTGAATGTAATTCTATAGTACATTCTAAATATGTTTAAATTCTTGTATGATATTTGTAACAATGTATACAAAATATACATTTTGAATGACCCCTTTAAGGACCCAAACATATTGTATTTTTATTTAACATTGACAAAATAAACTAAAGGGGAAATTACATTCTATATAGATATTTGATGTCTAACCCAAGAGGTAAGATTGTAATAAATACATAATATTACTAAGTATAGTTAAATGACTCCACTAGAAAATTACATAGATTAACCTGGCATCCAATAACTAATTATTAAAAATTATAAAGTTAAATGACCTACCATTTATAAATGTAATAATTGTAAAATATTTTCTAATAATGTTTTGAGATACCTAAGGAAGATACATGATCTTATACAATTCTTTTTACATTCAACAACACTGTCACTTTCATGTAATTGAACCACTTCACCTTATTAAATGTTAAAACAATCATAATATTAATACATATCCTAAATATTTTTAATATATACTTTTTCAATATAAAAGCATTGAAGAATATGACTCCCCAATTAATGTTAAAATATATCTTTTAATATTCTCTGAAGAATTTTATTTTCTACTATTAATGCATTATTTTCTCTTATGCATGTGCTTGTCAAATAGCCAACTACCAGTCATGGGAGTCCAAGTTTTATTTATTTACAGATTATATTGATATATATTAGAATCTGCTAAAAAAAAAATATATATTTAATAGAAAATAAATAAATATTCCATGAAGTCATCAGATGCCAATCTGAAATGACAAATAATAAAAATGGAACAAAGTTAATACACACGTTGTAAAATATTCATAAAATACATTTAAAATCATATGGTGTCTATGCTCTAACTTTGATCAACATTTTTTAAAGATAATCATTACATTCATTTTAAATTAATGAAATACATACACCATTATATTGTTGATTAAAAATAATATTTAAATTTCAAAAATTAAATTTATACATAATAATGTATATCACATGTAAACAATATATGTATGCTGAACATAAATGTAATATTTCATGTCCATTCAAATACCTCTATATCAACTATAATATGTATTCCTTTTTCTGATTGTGATCCCTAAATATCTAATTAAGAACTAAATATGACTAATGTATGTAAGCTACTAATATTCTACAGTCTTCACTAGCATGCATTGGTACACCAACCTGGACAATGCATGGTCTTTGAAAGTCAATTCAGGGGTAAACAGTTGATCTTCAATAGGTGTCTTATTCATCAGTTCATTAAATAGAGGACTGGGAAATACCATCTAAAAAAGTAAAATCATCTAAGTGTCTGATTGTGATCCCTAAATATCTAATTAAGAACTAAATATGACTAATGTATGTAAGCTACTAATATTCTACAGTCTTCACTAGCATGCATTGGTACACCAACCTGGACAATGCATGGTCTTTGAATGTCAATTCAGGGGTAAACAGTTGATCTTCAATAGGTGTCTTATTCATCAGTTCATTAAATAGAGGACTGGGAAATACCATCTACAAAATAGAAAATCATCTAAGTGTCTCCAATAGGATGTCTCCACAGCCTTATTCTATCAAATAGTTTGCACTTACCATGTGAACATGTCTTTGTATGGTTTTCAAGGTCAGCAGAATTTAAATATGCCAGACATGATCCCATTGGTATACTTCAATTTCAATCTTGGCTTTTTCCCCACTGTCAGTCTTGGAAATCTTCACTGTCAGGCTTCAAATTGTTCCCTTTCAGTCTTTATATTAAGTCATCTCCCTAATGTAAGAAATTATATATAAAGATTTCATACAAGTGTGTGAATCAGTTCTGTACCCCTCTCCCACCCCCCATTTCATAATAAATATCTATCACTAGCTTACTAAGCCTGTGTATGAACCTGTGTTATTTTCTATCAAGTGTGAAGATGAGTCATATTGAGCAGAACAAACCTCTGTGTGACATTGAACCATAGTCATTCTAGAGTATCCCTTTCTGATTATGTACATAAGTAATGTGTAAACAAAGTTATATTTTTAAAAATTTATGCCATATTATGTATTTGTGTACAAATCATGCCAGCAACAGTCCATACATTTCTACTTACCATCTGATGTCCTCTATAAAAACCAGGTGGCAAAGACTCGCTATAGGACCCAATGCCCAGAGCATCACCTATATTATGAGAAATAAATATTATTATAACATTTTATCAATACTAACATGTTTGCACAATTCTCTACTTGTCATTTCCCTAGAGTTCACATCTATTGAAAATACTCCAGTGTAACTTCTATTATTTACCGTCTAAAGTGGCGGTTGATGACGTCTGCTCTGACATCAAGTCCCTCGTCCTGGAATTCCCCCTCTAGAACAGGATCATCCTCCTCATCTCTGAGGAGGTCTCTGTCCACCGGGACGGCCTGCAGCATCCCAGCCCGCTGTGCAATATTATGCAGGACGCTACAGGCTACAACGATCTTAGCCACCTTCTTTGGGTTGTACTGGAGTGCTCCTCCAGAACGGTCCAGGCACCTGAATCTCATCTTCAGGAGCCCGAACATCCTTTCAACCACCGCCCTGGTTCTCTTATGAGCCCTATTGTAGCGCTCCTCAGACACATCAGTTGGGCTACGCAAGGGGGTAATGAGCCAAGGCCGGCTCATGTACCCAGAATCACCTATAAATTTAGAACAGAACATAATTCAAACAGAATACTTAAACTAGTATATTGTTGTATAAATATATTTTTTAAAAACCATAATCCATATTAAAAGTTGTCAGAAACATAAAAAAAAAAAAAAAAATTATATCTAAATCTGTATCTAGCCATTTCATCGAAGACATGCTACATATGCGTATTTCTCCTAAACCAAACCTTGTGTAAAATGCTAACTACATGTTTACATTGCATTCTCTATATGAACACTTAAGGTAAGACATGCTACATATCTGCATTTCAATAAAACTAGACATTAGCAGAAATAGACAATGACAGGGTTAAATTGAATGAGATAATATCTTGCCATTTCATCTAAGACATGCTACATATGCGTATTTCTCCTAAACCAAACCTTGTGTAAAATGCTAACTACATGTTTACATTGCATTCTCTATATGAACACTTAAGGTAAGACATGCTACATATCTGCATTTCAATAAAACTAGACATTAGCAGAAATAGACAATGACAGGGTTAAATTGAATGAGATAATATCTTGCCATTTCATCTAAGACATGCTACATATGCGTATTTCTCCTAAAACAAACCTTGTGTAAAATGCTAACTACATGTTTACATTGCATTCTCTATATGAACACTTAAGGTAAGACATGCTACATATCTGCATTTCAATAAAAATAGACATTAGCAGAAAAATAAAATGACAGGGTTAAATTGCATGAGATAATATATTGCCATTTCATCTAAGACATGCTACATATGCGTATTTCTCCTAAACCAAACCTTGTGTAAAATGCTAACTACATGTTTACATTGCATTCTCTATATGAACACTTAAGGTAAGACATGCTACATATCTGCATTTCAATAAAAATAGACATTAGCAGAAAAAGACAATGACAGGGTTAAATTGCATGAGATAATATCTTGCCATTTCATCTAAGACATGCTACATATGCGTATTTCTCCTAAAACAAACCTTGTGTAAAATGCTAACTACATGTTTACATTGCATTCTCTATCTGAACACTTAAGGTAAGACATGCTACATATCTGCATTTCAATAAAAATAGACATTAGCGTCGGTAAATAACAAATGGTTAAATTTAATCCTATAGCTGAACATGACGCTAACAGTTAAAAAATACAGGGGCAATTGTCAAAATAATTAACCATGTTGTGCACAAATACTCACCAACGAGATAACCAGGGGGCATTTGTCTTTCCTCAAACTGTCTCCACAGGGACGACAGAGAGAGGATGCGGGCATCATGACAAGCACCTCCAAAATTCGCATACACATGCATAATCCTCATCCGTGCGTCACAAACATACTGCACGTTGAGGCTATGAAAATGTTTGCGATTTCTGAAGGGCAAGTCATCAATTGGAGCACGCAGCGCAATGTGGGTACAATCAATGGCTCCCAAGACATTGGGCAATTGAGCAATATCAAAGAATTCCCGCTTCAGGCGCCTCCAATCACCATCATTCTGTGGGAATCCTATGTATTGCTTACTGATACGTACCATGGCGTTCAGAAAGTTATCAAACACCCCAGAGAATGTACCTTGAGCCAGGCCATGCATGTACAGTTCTCCGGATTGAAAACTCCCGGAGGCCAGGACGTATAGACAGCTTAGCATCTTACTCATGGGGGGAACAGCAGTCCTTATTTGTATACGTGGCTCCAAATGAGGTTTAAGAAGCTCGTAAAGGCCAATGAGCTGTTCGCGATCGAGCCGATACTTATCAAAAACCTCAAAGTCACTCATGTTTTCCAAGGTGGGTCTCACCCTGTAGACACGAGGACCTCGAACCAGACGACCCCTTCGTCTCGGTCTGAGCCGCCGAGGCTGCCTGATTCGACCAACAGCTAGTTCGCCAATAGCACCACCAGCAGCGTCTACCATGTCATCGTCATCCATCTTTCAAAACAGCGTAACAAGGTAAGCACTTGATCTGATGTGGATCACAAGTGATGCATTGGCCATGTTGTTTGGGGGATTTATAGTACAATTAGTCCAATGGTAGTGAGTTTGTAATGATTGCTGATTGTATTCACCTGTTTGTATGTGAGCGGCGCGAATGCTTTCACAGTGGGCGTTTATTTGTTGTTTGCTGAAATGTTAGTTTCAAACAATGATTCTCAATGTGAAAGTGTCAAATATCACACATACAGTGCATGTTTGTAATGTTTGTTCATATGCGTAATCAATATTTCCTAAACGCGATGTTATAGTAACAAGCACACGTCCAGGCTAACATGAATGAAAGTGCATAGTTGTGTATAATGTGCATCGAATGTGATCGATCAATGTTGCTGCAATATTGTTTGTAAATGATAAAGGAACATCTGCCATCTGTAGGATTGTATATATAAGTTATTGCCGAGCTGTCAATATTGTATGCGTCCCTTTAAAATCGCAATAATAATTCAGAACTTCCCGTCTGCCATCTGTAGTATTGTATATATAAGTGATTGCCGAGCTGTCAATATTGTACGCGTCCCTTTAAAATCGCAATAATAATTCCGAACTTCCCGTCTGCCATCTGTAGTATTGTATATATAAGTGATTGCCGAGCTGTAAAATATTGTACGCGTCCCTTTAAAATCGCAATAATAATTCCGAACTTCCCGTCTGCCATCTGTAGTATTGTATATATAAGTGATTGCCGAGCTGTAAAATATTGTACGCGTCCCTTTAAAATCGCAATAATAATTCCGAACTTCCCGTCTGCCATCTGTAGTATTGTATATATAAGTGATTGCCGAGCTGTCAATATTGTATGCGTCCCTTTCAAATGGCACTAATACTGAATAACTTCCGGCTGTCATCTGTAGTATTGTATATATAAGTGATTGCCGAGATGTGAATATTGTACGCGTCCCTTTCAAATCGCACTAATACTGAATAACTTCCGGCTGTCATCTGTAGTATTGTATATATAAGTGATTGCCGAGATGTGAATATTGTACGCGTCCCTTTAAAATCGCAATAATAATTCCGAAATTCCCGTCTGCCATCTGTAGTATTGTATATATAAGTGATTGCCGAGCTGTCAATATTGTATGCGTCCCTTTCAAATGGCACTAATACTGAATAACTTCCGGCTGTCATCTGTAGTATTGTATATATAAGTGATTGCCGAGATGTGAATATTGTACGCGTCCCTTTAAAATCGCAATAATAATTCCGAACTTCCCGTCTGCCATCTGTAGTATTGTATATATAAGTGATTGCCGAGCTGTCAATATTGTATGCGTCCCTTTCAAATGGCACTAATACTGAATAACTTCCGGCTGTCATCTGTAGTATTGTATATATAAGTGATTGCCGAGATGTGAATATTGTACGCGTCCCTTTCAAATCGCACTAATACTGAATAACTTCCGGCTGTCATCTGTAGTATTGTATATATAAGTGATTGCCGAGATGTGAATATTGTACGCGTCCCTTTAAAATCGCAATAATAATTCCGAAATTCCCGTCTGCCATCTGTAGTATTGTATATATAAGTGATTGCCGAGCTGTCAATATTGTATGCGTCCCTTTCAAATGGCACTAATACTGAATAACTTCCGGCTGTCATCTGTAGTATTGTATATATAAGTGATTGCCGAGATGTGAATATTGTACGCGTCCCTTTAAAATCGCAATAATAATTCCGAACTTCCCGTCTGTCATCTGTAGTATTATATATATAAGTGATTTTCGATCTGACGATATTGTATGCGTCCCATAAAAATTGCACGAATACTGAATAACTTCCGGCTGCCATCTGTAGTATTATATATATAATTGATGTGCGATCTGACAATATTTCTGAATTGTCCCATTGAAATCTCCATAATAATGCTGTTCAAAAGTGTGTTTTACGTATATGTTGTATTGTAGTATTGAGTGTTAAAGTTCCTAAAGGGGCGGTACAGTGGTGAATCTGTGATGTGTATGGTTGAATCTTGTAATGACGTCATGATATTATTAACCTGCCTATGTAGTTGTGAAATCCTCATTGTGTTGTTGTATTGTGCTACATTGTTATTGTGTGCTGAATAAAATCTAAATGTGTGCTTTGTGGTTGCGTGATGGGTGATGCGTGTTATGTACATGTACGTATATATTGTGATTGTGTCCCACATATGCTGACTTCTATATAGCGGTCTGGCATTGTTGTTCCTTCCCATAAAGTGACATCTGTAATCTGGTGTAATGATGTTCTTGTTGTAGGTAATTCCTAATGGTTTCTGGTGATGGAATCATGATGTTAAAAGTACAGTAAAATCCATATGTTGTGTTTTGTGATTCCTCGAGAGAATGTAATGTGTTTTTCCCCCATCATTTGAATGCACATGTATGAGTGAATGTTAAAAGTAATGTATGTGCATCCATGAGTGATCATGTGTTAAGCCTATGTAGATATGCAGTTGCTGCAAGCATATGAGTTGAATAACAGAAATGCAATAATAAAGGTAAATGAGAGATGTTTCCCATTGTGTAGTGTTTGTGAATCCAGAAATGTGTATTGAATTATATTTTAATTGTAAATGTAATTTTATTGAAATAATAATGTGTTACTAGTGATGGGGATTTGTAGTTGATGTAATCTAAAAGTGTTAAAAATATTTATGGTGTGGTGAATATTTAATATTAAAAAACATAAATCCACCATAGGGAAATAGTCATTTCTTGATCTATTTATCATAGCTGTGTCTAACGCATAAAAGCATGTATTTTCTAGCGCTGGTATTTGGAGTTTTTCCGTCTACGCTATTTGCGTGCGTTAGGGAAATGAGGGTTTCGCGTGCACGAGCACGTCTTCCCAATAGAAGTCAATGGAGGCTCCAAAGATTTCTATATTTTTTTTTCTAAGACTGGTTTTCCTCGTAAAGTGAGTGACGTCATGAGCTTGTGTGAAAAAGTAACTAAATCGTGTTCTTTTTGTAATAAATAAATATTTTGTGTATGTAATGTGGTGTATATTGTTTGTATGCATCGATGAGTGTATGTTTGTGATAATGTTATTCGTTAGATGTAGGTATATGAGGGTCTTTTCCCGTATGTCCATGTAAGTCAATGGGAAAATGGATTTGTGTGGATTTTTTTCAAACACCCGAGATCTCGCAACTTTAATCCTTTGTATTTTAAAGAAAAAATAAAAATTCCGAAAAATAAAGATAGTGTTGTGTTTGTATGAGTGTAAGTGTACTTTGTGTAATATTTGTTTTGTGATTCGTGGATGTTTTTTTGTGCGGTATATGTTTACTACTGGGTCTGAGGTGGCGGTAGAAAGTTGAGCGTTAGGTGTATTTTGAGTCGCGGTAAATAAACTCTAAATACCGGAGTGCGTAAAAAACCCGCGTTAGGAGCCTCTAACGCTGGTTTTGACGGCTACCGCCGAACTCTAAATCTAGGCCTATGTGATTAAAGAGGGGAATGAAGATATATATATATACACCTATATATCCGATAGGCCCTATATATGTGCCTTATTACTTATTGCTATATTACTGTATTACTGCATGCAATTATGGTGTTAAATAGTTCTGCTAAACTATAAAATGTATTATATTCATTTGTTACTGTAATTTCCCAATATCATAAGCTTCTGAATTTCCTGTGCACGTGTATTGCAACATATTTTGTTCTACTAACAACCACATTGCTACTAACATAGACAGGGGTGATGGGCATAAGAATTACTGCTGATAATACATTATAAAGAAATGTGATACACCCATATATGGCAAAATCACTTCTCCTTTCTGTAAATCTGTGAAAAGTATAACTGTTTGTCTTGCTGATAATAAAACCAGAATTGCCAAGCATCCATATTGTCTCTGTCTGTCATTTTGCGATTCTCCAGGATCCTGTCTTTGGAGATTGGTATATTAGCTCTCAGTCAGGGAGTCACTCCGGCCGGAGGATAAATAGTTACCCCTACAGGGATGAATCGGGAAGGGGTGTGGTGAGACCCCTACCGAGTGATGGATTTTATCCCAGAACCTAAGATTCACCTGGACTATCTAATTTTGGGATATATTACTACTCCTAACATGTTTGGGGATCCACAACAAATTTTCAAATGCGATGTCCGAAAGGATCGAACTTTGCGCTATACTGATCCATTTACTGGAGGAAGAGCAATCTCCCCATGCTGAAATGTGAGCCAATCTTGTGGCCACATGATATTTAATAATATTGTGAAGGGCTGCCCCACTCACCAAGATTGGGTGATATAAGTATTTCACCGCTATCCTAGATTCTTTCCCTTTCCAAATGAAGTGATTGCAGGCTCATTGGAATTGAATGAAAATGAATTTAGGTATAGTTATGGGTAGACATCTAAATAAGTATGTTATTTTGGGAAGGAGATAAATCTTTACAGCAGAAATTCTACCCCACCAAGAAATGTAGGGTGAGTCCCAACTTTTCAGAAGGTCCTTAAATTTTTGGAGCAGAGGGGTAAAATTGCTAGTGATGGCCATGGAGATGTTATGTGAGAGAAAGACACCTAAGTGTTGTATCTCGTCTTTGGACCAATGAAAAGTGAATTGACCTCACAGCCCCTGGACATCCCTATCTGGTATATTAATAGTATAAGCCATAGTTTTGGAGATGTTAAGTTTATAACAGTTGACCATAACAAACTTATCTAGTATGGAAAAGTTAAGTCGTCGGGAAATAATACTACTTTATGCAAACTATCTGAAATGTTGACACCGTCAATCTCTGGAGAAGTTCTTATTGTTTCCGTCAACGGTTCCATCACAAGGGCGAAAAACAGTGGGGACAGAGGGCAGCCCTGCTGGGTACCATTAGAGATCTTGAAGCTAGATGAACAGAAGTCGACACCACATACCTTTGCTGAGGGGAGTGAATACAAAGCCATGAACATGTTGAAAAATATTTGGGGAAACCCAAATCTTGCCAGAGTTTCTTTCACATAAAGCCAGTCGACCCGGTCTAAGGCTTTCTCAGCATCAAGTGATAGAGTAACACATGATTGGCCGAGTAGGCTGGCTTCAAGGAAAACTTTAAGCATCCTTCTGGTATTATCAGGACCTTCATGGCCCAAGGTAAAACCTACCTGGTCAGGGTCAATTAAGTGGGGGATGATCGTGTTTAAACAATTTGCTAAGACCTTGGCATATACCTTAGTATCTACAGTTGCCAGACAGATAGCTCAGCATGCTAAGGCACTGTGGCTGAGCTCTGTAACAACCCAAGTGTTGCAGGTTCGATCCCTGGCGAGGTCCACTCAGTCTTTAATCGTTCCGAGGTCAATAAAATGAGCAGTGCCTTGAGACCCTAACTGGTGATTAGCCGCGCTTTACAAGTACCCAATACATACATTCATTCAACAAGGAAAAGGAAATGTATGCTTACCTGATAAATTTATTTCTTTTACGATATGACGAGTCCATGGATTCCATCCTTACTTGTGGAATTTATCCTCCTGCTGACAGGAAGTGGCAAAGAGCACCACAGCAGAGCTGTATATATAGCTCCTCTCTTCCCTCCCAACCCAGTCATTCGACCAAAGTTAGGAAGAGAAAGGAAAAGCTAAAAGTGCAGAGGTGACTAAAGTTTAATAAAAAATTAATAAATATATACCTGACTTAAAAATGACAGGGTGGGCCGTGGACTCGTCATATCGTAAAAGAAATAAATTTATCAGGTAAGCATAAATTTCCTTTTCTTTTACAAAGATATGACGAGTCCACGGATTTCATCCTTACTTGTGGGATACCAATACCAAAGCTATAGGACACGGATGAAAGGGAGGGACAAGACAGGAACCTAAACGGAAGGCACCACTGCTTGAAGAACCTTTCTCCCAAAACCAGCCCCAGAAGAAGCAAAAGTATCCAATTTGTAAAATTTGGAAAAAGTGTGAAGAGACGACCAAGTCGCAGCCTTGCAAATCTGTTCAACAGAAGCATAGTTTTTAAATGCCCATGAGGAAGCCACAGCCCTAGTGGAATGAGCCGTAATTCTTTCAGGAGGCTGCCGTCGAGCAGTCTCATATGCCAAACGGATGATATTTTTCAGCCAAAAAGAAAGAGAGGTAGCCGTAGGTTTCTGGCCCTTACGCCTGCCAGGAAAAACAACAAATAAAGAAGATTGACAAAATTCTTTAGTCGCCTGCAAGTAAAACTTCAGGTCACGGACCATGTCCAAGTTATGTAACAGACGCTCCTTTAGGACATAATGAAGGAACCACAATTTCCTGATTAATATTCTTATTTGAAACCAACTTAGGAAGGAACCCAGGTTTGGTACGCAGAACCACCTTATCAGAATGAAAGATAAGATAAAGCGATTCACATTGCAATGCTGAAAGCTCAGAAACTCTACGAGTAGAAGAAATAGCAACCAAAAAAACAAAACTTTCCAAGATAATAACTTAATATCTATGGAATGCATGGGCTCAAACTGAACCCCTTGAAGAACAGTAAGAACTAAATTCAAACTCCAGGGTGGAGCAATTGGTCTTAACACAGGCTTGATTCTGGTCAGAGCCTGACAAAAGGACTGAACATCTGGAACATCTGCCAAACGTTTGTGTAGTACAATAGACAAAGCAGAGATTTGTCCCTTTAAGGAACTTGCTGATAACCCTTTCTCCAATTCCTCTTAGAGAAAAGACAAAATTCTGGGAATCCTAATTCTATTCCATGAGTAGCCCTTGGATTCGCACCAATAAAGATATTTGCGCCATATCTTATGGTAGATTTTTCTAGTAACAGGCTTACGTGCCTGAATCAAAGTATCAATGACCAAGTCAGAGAACCCACGCTTAGATAAAATCAAGCGTTCAATCTCCATGGAGTCAGCTGCAGAGAAACTAGATTTGGATGTTGAAAAGGTCCCTGAATTAGCAGGTCCTGCCTCAATGGAAGCCTCCATGGTGGAAGAGAGGACAAGTCCACTAAATCGGCATACCAAGTAATGCGAGGCCATGCAGGTGCGATTAGAATTACTGAAGCCCTCTCCTGTTTGATCCGAGCAATCACCCGGGGAAGGAGAGCAAATGGTGGAAATACATATGCTAGGTTGAACATCCAAGGCATCTATCAGTTCAGCCTGAGGATCCCTCGACCTGGATCCATATCTCTGGAGCTTGGCGTTCTGATGAGACGCCATCAAATCCAATTCTGGTGTGCCCCATCTGAGAATCAGAGTGGCAAAGATCTCCAGATGGAGTTCCCAATCCCCTGGATGATGTCAGGGTAAAGGTAAATGACATAATATATATATATATATACTAATATATATACTAATATATATACGTAAATGAAATAATATAAAAAGGATGTGTGTATATATATGAAGCCGTCTATTTTATCAGATGTGCTGTAGAATAGAAATTCTGATGTCAGGATTTAACTCAAAACCCCCTACAAGATGAGAGCTGGGTGAATACACATTCATCAGGATTGGAAATCAGCATAGCCTTTTGAAGCACGACCCCTGCGGTGTGAGCACACAGACATTTTCCAAAAGGAACTGACTCAGTGACCATGCTCATTTGATTATATGGAGAGTTTTATGACTCTATGACATTTGGCCTGCCCAATTTAATACAATCACTTAGAGGAATGTTGGGGAAGTAATTTTAACAGAGAACAGGATGCAGGCCCATATATGGATTTCCTCCAAGGGAAATGCCGATCCGTCTGAAGAAATGTGAGAGATACAAACATTCTTCAAAGGAGCTGAAAATTGACAACTGCCTGCCAAGTGACACAGGCTGTGTGGCTGATAACATCAGAATACACGTGACACAGACATTGTGTCTGGGGTTAGAATAACATAGAGAAGACACATGGCTTACATTAGGATTTCAAAGCAACTGTAGTTAGATTTCAAATAAAATATACTAGGGAAATAAATACAAGACATACATATTTTGAAAGCATGAATATCTTAGCCTCTGTGTGTTTAAGAACATGAATAGATATTTATGGACCTGAAGAGAAGTGATCATTAACATTTATTTTTATTTCAGATCTACATAAACAGGATTTATGTATTCAGGAAGAAATACACAGAAATGTTACATACTACATCTGGGTGAATGCAGTATATCAGGAGTTTTAAATACTACCAATCTGGAGATATAAAAATAAGCTGTTATTTGCAAGGAAATGCCAGAATACTGATAAAATTATAATGCATTTTAAGCTAATAATTAGCAGTGTTAAATTGCTTTAATATAATACAATGTTAATAATATAAAAACATGACGTTTCATATCAAAACGATCAGGAAATTAATCTGATGCCGCTTCACCTATAATTAATATTGGGAGAGATTAATACAAGAAATGATGGCAGTTATTACATAGTTTAAAGAAATATTTCACTGGCTAAAAATGTTGGTTAAATGAATTTGTATGTATTGTCATGCTGCATTGTTTTTGTACTGTCTGTTTGTAATGCTGCCACCTGGTGTTATGTTGCGAGAACTACAGCCAGAAGGTTCTTTCTGGCTGTTAAAAATGAAATCTCCAAGGGCCAATCCGATTTAGACTTCCCAGATAACCAATGGGAAGGTCAGCTCCCGTAGTGCCACCCACATGATGTCATCAATGATTGAAAACATATATAAGTAAGCAAAAGAGAAGAAGAAAAAAGGCTGTTTTAACTTTGGATGATATCTGCTGCTGGGCATTTTAAAACCAATTTAAACAAGCTGACTACCTCCTTCTCATTGATTGCAAAAATTACTTATCTGTCTTCTGAGATGACCTAAAGACCGCTACGAATTGGTTCAAAATTGGTGAAGTATATTGTATTTTAAATTGGTAATCATAAGCCTAGGTATTGTTTAAATCTGTATCTGATTTGCTAAGTACATCATCTGTGCAAGTTCTGATATTGTAAGTTAATTTTGTATTAGGATTGCAGTTAAATAGCAGAACATATATATTATCCTATTGCTTAAATTAACACTGTAAATCATATTGCTGAATGTTTGTAACTGCTATTTTAGGTCTCATTGTAATATTTTAAATGCAGCTCTGAATGAAAGATTGGGTTTAAAGTAAATTGGCATGAGCTTTGCATAGCATATTTTAAATAGTTTTTGTTTTAACGCATATAATATTGACTCATATTCTAATCATTACAAATATGTACGTATCAACATGTTCATAGTTATTTACTAATAATAAAGAATTCAGATATTTAGATTAATTTTATTGTCTTAGCAAATGTATGTTTGATTGCAGGTTTAGTTTAAAGGAAGATTGTTAAATATATTCCCTGCCATATACTTACACATTGTTTAGAGAATACTGCTAAGATTTTCATAAATATACTGACATATTGTATGGAGGCACTTGCGTGAGATATTATAAATAGTTATCATATTGATATAGTATATTTGTGGTAAATAGAAATTATTATAGAAGAGAGAAGAAATTTTGAAAATATGAAAGTTTTTTTTGAAAATTGAAATATTGATTTTCGTGTTCAAGATTGATATTAATATTTTGAAATATTATTAAAAATAAATTTTTGAAAAATTGATAAAAATATAAATTTTTCATATTTCAAAATTCATAAAAATATTAATTCTTCATATTTCAAGATTCATAAAAATATAAATTTTTCATATTTCAAGATTCATAAAAATATACATTTTTCATATTTCAAAATTAATCAGAAATATTAATTTTTCATATTTCAAGATTAGTAAAAATATTAATTTTGTCATATTTCAAGGTTGATATTGATATTTTTATCTCTCTCTCTTATTGGTCAAAATTGTATTAGCGTTTTATCTTATTAAGTACAAACACTAAAATAACGATGTCTTCAGCAAAAAGTAATGCTAGCGTTTCTGTGCAAATTGTGTCCTCCCCAATGTCCTCCGTCAATGAAGTGATTCAGAAAAAAACGCTCAAATTAGACGCCATGAATCACATCATGACTAGATTTGATATTGGGGACGATGTCTCCAGGTATATTAATGAGTGTAAAGATAAGGCCAAAGATTTAGTTAAAGATATGTGGTTTGAAGATGGGGAATTATACCAAATGTTACTGCAACTTAATAGATGCACGGAACTTAGGGGGCGTGATGAATTAATTTTCGAAACTTGGCCGATCCTAATGTATTTGAGCTGTGAAATGTCTAACCAAATGACAGGACAGAACAGACAATTAGGGCGGTTAAGGGATGAAAATAATTAATTACGAGAATTTCAAGATGCCTTTATTCAGACAAAGACAGAGGTTTTCCATATTAGCCAAAAGGCTTCTGATTTAGATAAATATAATCAGGAACTAATGGCTGATTTTAAAACTTTTGAAGAAGAATATCAAAAGTGCCAAGATGAAAATAAAACTTTAAGAGCTAGATATCATGAGGCTGAAAAAGCATACAAGCATGCAATAAATAAATTACAGAGACAAATTAGCAGCTATAAGGACTGGGACAGAAATGATAGTCAAGATCCCAGGCGGGAGGATAGACAAAGATACCCAAACTATAGCCCTAATTCAGGCCCAGAGATAACTTTTTCCCCTAGACAACTACATAACTCTGGGGGACCAGAAAATTATTACGCTTCAAATGAAAGGCACTCTAGCTCAAACAATAAGTCCCCAGTAAGGTCCAGTGATATACCAAATAAAGTGTATGACACCCACACAATAATTAAATTCCTAAAGAATACAGTACGCCCATTTTCTAAAGGGGGGGCCACTTCCATAATTGACCACTTAGAGGCCTTTGAAAACGCATTATCTATAATGAGTGTTACAAGTGAGCAATTAAAAATTGAATTTCTACCCTGGGTATTTGAAAGTAAGCATCACAAATTCTTTGCTTCACTAAAGGATATGAATATTTGTTCCTGGAGTGAAACAAAACAACAATGCAGAAAAGAATTCGGACAACATCGCACTAAAACGGCCGCGAGAATAGCTGTATATGGTTTAAAATGTAGTGCGAATCAAAGTCCAATCGAGTTCCTTTCTGTATTGAAGAATGCGTACAGCATGGCTGAAGATGATCCCATATTTGAAGGTTCAGAGTTTGTGAATATATTTTTTGAAGCGCTCCCCACACCCATCAAAATCAACTTAGCTAGAGATTTTGAGGAGAACTGTTCATTGGAATGGCTGATCAAAGAGAGTACAAAGTTATACTCTATTCAGCAGTCCAGTGAACAGGGGGATAAAAGGGAGAAAAAGCCCAATCCTAAAATAGTGGTCGAAACTAGGGTGTCACCTGAACCCCTAAATTTGGAGTCTAAAAAGAAAACCTATGCGGAAGTGGCCAGAGAAAACGGGCAGGGGAACAACCACGCCAGAATAGAAATAGCGTCCCTGATTCTGAGGGAACCCAATGGTCCAGGAATCATTACAATGGGGCACCAGGAGATAGGCCCAGGGGTAGAGGTAACTTGTACAATCAGGTAGATATGCTGTTTTCCCAGTTAAATCGGTTGAGCGAACAAATCGCTAATATGAGTCAAAAATATACGGCTCAGCAACCGAACAATACTTTTTTAGGGGTACAGCCAGTGGTCAGCAGTGGACCACAGGCACAGTCATAAATACTGCAGTATCACCTGAAGGGGAGAGGAGAGATATACAAAATGTAATAATAAATATCAATGATACTAATCATGTTCTCTCCCCACAGACCGAAAACGGACAATTTAGCTGTGATGACAGGCAACCTCATCCGGGAAAAATTAACAAAACTCTTCCCTTGCAGCTCTCTCCTAACCTTATCTCCACAGATGCAGTACACAAGGATCCAGCCGACCCTGTCATAGAGGAAACAGGTAGGTATGAAGCTTCCTCTGCACAGGAAAACGTGGCGAATTCAGGTAACACGTGGCGAAGCCCACAGATGTGTGAGAATGCAAATTTTATGTGTGAAATGGTAGAAACTGCAGGAAGATATTATGTATTAGTTGAGCTGCAAGATTCAGTCTCCAACCCTATCAGGGGATTAATTGACACTGGGTCACAGGCAACTATCTTATCCCACAGGTACTACACACAGCTAAATGAGCTAACACCCCACAAACCTAAAATAAAAGAATTTGACGGTTCTCTAATAGGTGTTGGGGGTGACTCCCTAAAAGTCTACGGTACTGCCTGGTTAAAATTTAAACTGGGGAACAGGGTCATAAGATACCCTGTCATTATAGTGGATCTGCCTACTGATCGTTTAATTATTGGTAGTGATCTCCTGAAGCTATTAAGCACCATAATTGATTGCATAAATAATGTAATTTGGTCACAAGTTAAAAGGCCTATAAATTATGAAAAATCTGGTATATATCGCACCCGACATAGCTGTCACGTGGTGGAAGAGAAACCAGACGCTGTGGAGATTCATTTCAGGAATAACTCTATACCTGAAATCACTATTCTACAAATAGATGATCAGACTCCTTTAAGTGGCTCTGATGGTAATACTTTTAAAATTTCGCCTGGAAAAATAGCGAATATTTCCCTAGATGGCGATGTATTAACCATATCACTCCACAAGGGGGATCATAAAATCCCTAAGGGGGAGGCCACGCTCAATACCTCACAGGGATTGAGAGAGTTAAAGAGGATCTATTTATCCCTATACAAGTGCATGACCTTGGTAAAACCAAGTATGCTAAATTAAACTTAAAACAGGAAGCTAGCTATATAAGCGAAGGTTTATTAGCGCAAATAGCTGAACCTAAAGTGATTAAATATCTTTCTCCCCAAGACCACAGTGTCAGCAACCTGGATGACAGGTTTGAAAGCTATAACATCACAGCTAAGTGCTTATTATCTATCTCTATAGGAAATAAGTCAGTGAAGCACCTGTTTTTAGTTTTAAATACTCCCCATAATCAAATATACATTGGCAATGATATCTTACATAGATATGTCATACAAATAGATTTGATTAACTCCTGCCTCTGGAGCAGGTTAAAGGAGGACCCTGAAGTATTTCAGGATGAAAATGCAGCCCTGAAGTCAAACCAGCAATTGCCATATGCTGTAAATATGCAGGTATCTAGCGATGTCATAATTCCTGCTGGGGCTGATAAATTTCTTTTACCCTTACAGATAAAGAGAGGTCAGAAATTAAAAACTTCTGAAACACTGATTTGCCTCTCCCATAGAATACAAAATCTGGGTGTCACAGTAACCTACACTCCTATGGTGAATATTGGAACTGTTCCAATACATATTGTTGTGCATAACATGACCCCACAGGATATAACATTATCCAAGGGAACTACCATAGGATATGCACTGGAATCAAGTTATTACACTTTTGGATTCCAGAATAATGTAATTGGGCTAATACCTGAAGGATACTTAACTGAAGAACAATTAATAGAACAATCCTTTGCATCTATGCCAGAGGGTCTATTTAATATTCAGTCTATTTATCCCTTCAGCTCAGAGGAAGGCATCTGTAAAATTGAAGAAGCCTCTCTAGTGTTTGATCAGCCAATCAAACAGCAAGATTACCCCAATACCCAGAGTCATGGGAGCAATGTAAATTATAATCAAGGGGATCTCACCTCTAGGTTGGAAGAAGCCTATGAAATAGGACAGCCTGAAATCTTTCCAGGATTTCAGCAAATAGTCGAAGAGCAAATATCCTTAGCTAATGGCTGTTCCAGCGATGATGAACGTCAACAGCTGCGAGAACTCCTGATGGAATACAAGGATATTTTTGCTAAGGATTCTTATGACTGTGGTACTACAGACTTGCACATTGCAAGAATACAAACAGATCCCGATGCGCCACCTGTATTTGTCAAACAATACAGACTTCCCTTAGCCTCATATGATTCTCTTGCAGAGATCATAAGGAATTTGGAAGAAAGAGGTATTATCAGACAGGTGCACAGCTCTTATAATAATCCTATTCTAGGTGTCCTTAAGCCCAATGGACAATGGCGTTTGTGTGCTGACTTAAGACAGCTAAACAAACGAGTATACATGTCTGGCTGGCCTGTACCATACATTGACCAGTGCCTTGCACAAATGCAGGGATCCAAAATATTCACTGCCATTGATTGTGCACAGGGATACTGGACCATAAAGGTACATGAAGAGGACCAATATAAGCTAGCATTCTCCTTCCAAAAGGTTCAGTATGCATTCCAGAGACTTCCATTTGGATACATAAATTCTGGACATGAATTTGCTGTATTCATGCATAAGGCTATGCCTGATGCACTGGAAAGGGGGACCTTATCTTATGTTGATGATGTTTTAATCAAAAGCACAGACTTTGAAAAACACATCGCAGAGCTTAAACACGTCCTCAGCCAACTTAAAAGGGCAGGTGTCAAATTATCCCTACAAAAAGCTCAATGGTGCCGCACTCGTGTAAACTTCTTAGGACATGAAGTTACCTCTGAAGGATTGAATCCCCAAAAGAAAAAGGTGGAAGCTATAGTGAATTCTAAAAACCCAACTAACTTAAAGGAATTGAGATCATTCCTGGGTATGACAAATTATTCTCGCAAATTCATTGATAATTATGTGGAATTAGCTAAACCACTACTACTTCTTCTAAAGAAGGATGTGAAATGGCACTGGAGTGAGTCTCAAGAGACAGCCATCAGAGAGCTGAAGAGAAAACTCACCCAAGCACCTTGCTTAGCGTACCCTGAAGGTGGTAAACCTTTCTACTTAGAGACAGGTTACACAGATATAAGCATGAGTGCTGTTTTATACCAAAAGCATGATAATTTGAACAAAGCCATTGCTTATGCAAGCAAAAATCTATCCCCAGTAGAAATAAAGTTTAACGATTGCGAAAAAGCCCTCTTATCTACCGTATGGGCTCTACAAAATTTCCGCAGCTATATACAGGGCGAGAAAATTATTGTAGAAACGGCCCACCAGCCTTTGCTATATTTGCAAAGTGAGAGAATAAAAGATGGGAATTTGTCTAATAGCCGCATAACAGCTTGGACTCTTTCCTTACAAGGCTGGCCCTTAGAAATTCGCTACAAGCAGAATAAAAAGAATCCAGTCGCACAAGGGCTTGCTGAGCTCCACGACTGTACTGCTAGAGATCCTGGGGAAGAATTATCAGAAGATGATTTTCTGGAAGAACAATTGCTTTCCCCATATAAAATGTACAATGAGGACCATTGTCAAACACTACCTTGGGTGTATGTGATGGTTGTTCTTACCATGCCACTATTGATAATGAGCGCAGATTAGTCGCTGGCATTGGTATAACTGGGGCAAATGGATTCCCAAATATATCTATAGGTTTCAATATTGGACCAAGATCAAGTCAGGTTGCAGAACTAACTGCTGTTTTCAAAACCATTGAAATGGCTATTGAGCATGGTATTCATGAATTTGTGATCATAACTGACTCAAATTATGTGCGTGACAGTTTTGTTGAATACCTGCCAACTTGGAAAAGAAATGGCATGCAGAAAAGCAATAACAAACCAGTCAAGCATGGCAAGTTGTTCTGTGAGATTGATAATCTGGTGGTATCCAATGATTTAACCATACACTGGAAAAAGACCAAGGGTCATTCCAGAGTTCTAGGTCCTGATAAGGAAGGCAATGACCTTGCGGATTCATTAGCCAAACAAGGAGCCATAACTGGAGAACTCCTTAATATTGACCACTTAATGGGTGCAATTCAGGTAGAAGTCATTACCAGAAACCAGGCAGAACAACAGAGTGAGCCTAACTTGGTACAATGGAGTCAGGATTCTCCTAGTGAGGACCTGATCACTAGTCAAAAAGAAGACCCCATTGTAGGCATCTTCTATAAACACATAGAAGATCCTGAAAGCAACCCCATCTCAAAAGATGATTGCATTGGCAAAGAAGATCTTAGAATCTTAATAAAATCTAAATCACAATTCAAGTTACAGGATGGTTTGTTAATTAGAACCTCCAAAACTGGCATCCAGCAGTGGGTAGTACCCACCAAGTTCAGGGGTCTAATGCTTCAACATGCCCATGATGCTCCCACATCTGGTCATCGTGGTGCCAAACTCACGTATGAAATATTGCGTGATTACGCTTTTTGGCCACACATGTTGAAAGATGTTCAAACCTACTGTCAAGGGTGCTTAATCTGCCCACAGTTCCAACCCACTACACCAATGCATAGAGCGCCATTGCAGAAAAGGGGGATGGTAATGCCATGGTCAGATATACAAATTGATTTTATTGGTCCGGTAACAAGGTCATCAAGAGGTAACAAGTACATGTTAACAGTGACATGCCTGTTCACTAAATGGGTAGAGTGCATTAGTGCACCTAACAATAGTGCTGAAACATGTGCAGCATTGCTCATCAACCATGTATTTTCCAGATTTGGTTTGCCCCAAAGAATCGAATCAGATCGGGGGACCCACTTCACTAGCGAAGTGATGACCAAAATGTGGAAAATACTAGGGGTTAAAAGAAAGCTCCATATTGCTTATAGAGCTGCCTCAAGTGGTGGTGTAGAGCGTTACAACCAGTCCATTGTTAAAATCCTCAAAACGTTTGTGAGTGAAACAGGTAAAGACTGGGATGTAAAACTACCTCTAGTCTTAATGGCATTAAGAGCAACTCCAAGTAGTGCTACCAAAATGTCACCTTTTGAGCTGATGACTGGTAGAAGAATGGTTCTACCTCAACATCTGCTATACCGTACATCAGACCAAAACTTAATAAACGCTGCCAATACACATCAATATGTGGAAAACCTAAGAAAGCAACTGCAATATGCCTTTGCATTTGCTCAAAGGAATTTAGAAAGAGCCGCAACTGCCACTAAAACCTATTATGATCTCAAAACATCCAAAAAGGAATATGAAATAAATGATAACGTTTATCTTTATAACTTTGGAAGAGATCAGGTTAGGGAGAAGAAATTTCTTCCCTCATGGAAAGGTCCTTTTGTCATTACTGACAAAATATCTCCAGTGGCCTATAAAATACGGATCCCCAAAAATGAAAGTTTCATAGATAAATGGGTCCATATCAATCAATTGCAAGCGTGTCATCCAAGATCCCAACTACAAGTCATAGAGGGAGAATGAAGTATCATATCCCCAACTACACTAAAGACATACTGTAGTTTAAAGATGCCTAACTGATAAACACGAAGGCTCAAAATAACAAACTTTCTACATAAGAGACTGTCTATGTTGTATATGGCCAACATCCTCACCGAGTACCACTGACTTTGATCCAATTCAAAAACATGTGTCCTACATATATTTGAATTTGAAAGGGGGAATTATGTCAGGGTAAAGGTAAATGACATAATATATATATATATATATACTAATATATATATACGTAAATGAAATAATATAAAAAGGATGTGTGTATATATATGAAGCCGTCTATTTTATCAGATGTGCTGTAGAATAGAAATTCTGATGTCAGGATTTAACTCAAAACCCCCTACAAGATGAGAGCTGGGTGAATACACATTCATCAGGATTGGAAATCAGCATAGCCTTTTGAAGCACGACCCCTGCGGTGTGAGCACACAGACATTTTCCAAAAGGAACTGACTCAGTGACCATGCTCATTTGATTATATGCAGAGTTTTATGACTCTATGACATTTGGCCTGCCCAATTTAATACAATCACTTAGAGGAATGTTGGGGAAGTAATTTTAACAGAGAACAGGATACAGGCCCATATATGGATTTCCTCCAAGGGAAATACCGATCCGTCTGAAGAAATGTGAGAGATACAAACATTCTTCAAAGGAGCTGAAAATTGACAACTGCCTGCCAAGTGACACAGGCTGTGTGGCTGATAACATCAGAATACACGTGACACAGACATTGTGTCTGGGGTTAGAATAACATAGAGAAGACACATGGCTTACATTAGGATTTCAAAGCAACTGTAGTTAGATTTCAAATAAAATATACTAGGGAAATAAATACAAGACATACATATTTTGAAAGCATGAATATCTTAGCCTCTGTGTGTTTAAGAACATGAATAGATGTTTATGGACCTGAAGAGAAGTGATCATTAACATTTATTTTTATTTCAGATCTACATAAACAGGATTTATGTATTCAGGAAGAAATACACAGAAATGTTACATACTACATCTGGGTGAATGCAATATATCAGGAGTTTTAAATACTACCAATCTGGAGATATAAAAATAAGCTGTTATTTGCAAAGAAATGCCAGAATACTGATAAAATTATAATGCATTTTAAGCTAATAATTAGCAGTGTTAAATTGCTTTAATATAATACAATGTTAATAATATAAAAACATGACGTTTCATATCAAAACGATCAGGAAATTAATCTGATGCCGCTTCACCTATAATTAATATTGGGAGAGATTAATACAAGAAATGATGGCAGTTATTACATAGTTTAAAGAAATATTTCACTGGCTAAAAATGTTGGTTAAATGAATTTGTATGTATTGTCATGCTGCATTGTTTTTGTACTGTCTGTTTGTAATGCTGCCACCTGGTGTTATGTTGTGAGAACTACAGCCAGAAGGTTCTTTCTGGCTGTTAAAAATGAAATCTCCAAGGGCCAATCCGATTTAGACTTCCCAGATAACCAATGGGAAGGTCAGCTCCCGTAGTGCCACCCACATGATGTCATCAATGATTGAAAACATATATAAGTAAGCAAAAGAGAAGAAGAAAAAAGGCTGTTTTAACTTTGGATGATATCTGCTGCTGGGCATTTTAAAACCAATTTAAACAAGCTGACTACCTCCTTCTCATTGATTGCAAAAATTACTTATCTGTCTTCTGAGATGACCTAAAGACCGCTACGAATTGGTTCAAAATTGGTGAAGTATATTGTATTTTAAATTGGTAATCATAAGCCTAGGTATTGTTTAACTCTGTATCTGATTTGCTAAGTAAATCATCTGTGCAAGTTCTGATATTGTAAGTTAATTTTGTATTAGGATTGCAGTTAAATAGCAGAACATATATATTATCCTATTGCTTAAATTAACACTGTAAATCATATTGCTGAATGTTTGTAACTGCTATTTTAGGTCTCATTGTAATATTTTAAATGCAGCTCTGAATGAAAGCTTGGGCTTAAAGTAAATTGGCATGAGCTTTGCATAGCATATTTTAAATAGTTTTTGTTTTAACGCATATAATATTGACTCATATTCTAATCATTACAAATATGTACGTATCAACATGTTCATAGTTATTTACTAATAATAAAGAATTCAGATATTTAGATTAATTTTATTGTCTTAGCAAATGTATGTTTGATTGCAGGTTTAGTTTAAAGGAAGATTGTTAAATATATTCCCTGCCATATACTTACACATTGTTTAGAGAATACTGCTAAGATTTTCATAAATATACTGACAATGAAATGTCTGTCTGCTTAGAAAATCCGCTTCCAAGTTGTCCACTCCTGGGATGTAGATTGCTGACAGGTAACAAGAGTGAGCCTCAGCTCACTGAATTATCCTCGATACTTCTGTCATCGCTAAGGAACTCCTTGTTCCCCCTTGATGATTGATGTAAGCCACAGTCGTGATGTTGTCCGACTGAAAACGAATAAATTTGGCCAGGGTCAACTGAGGCCACGCCTGAAGAGCATTGAATATTGCTCTCAACTCCAGAATATTGATTGGAAGTAGAGACTCCTGCTGAGTCCACATACCCTGAGCCTTCAGGGAATTCCAGACTGTGCCCCAACCTAGTAGACTGGCGTCCATTGTCACTATCACCCAAGAGGGTCTGTGGAAGTACGTCCCCTGGGACAGATGATCCGACGATGACCTGATCCAGGTCTATCAGAGGGGACAAGTTTGCATAGTCTCCATTCCACTGACTGAGCATGCTCAATTGTAGTGGTCTGAGATTAAACCGAGCAAACGGAACTATATCCATTGCTGCCACCATCAATCCAATGACCTCCATGCACTGAGCCACTGATGGCCGAGGAGTGGACTGAAGGGATCGGCATATATTCAGAATTTGTAACTTTCTGACTTCTGTCAGAAAAATCTTCATGGATATTGTATCTATCAGAGTTCCCAAGAAGGGAACCCTTGTCTGTAGAATTAGTGAACTCTTTTCTAGATTAACCTTCCACCTGTGAGTTCTCAGAAAGGACAGGACCATGTCTGTGTGAGACTTTGTCAGATGGTAAGACGATGCCTGAATCAAAATATCGTCCAGATAAGGCGCCACTGCAATACCCTGTGGCCTGAGAACCGCCAGAAGGGACCCTAGAACCTTTGTGAAGGTCCTGGATGCTGTGGCCAACCCGAAGGGAAGAGCCATGAACTGAAAATGTTTGTCTAGAAAGGCAAACCTTTGGAACTGGTGATGATCCTTGTGGATAGGAATATGAAGATATGCATCCTTCAAGTCCACGGTAGTCATATATTGACCTTCCTGGATCAATGGCAGAATTGTTCGAATAGTCTCCATCTTGAAGGATGGAACACTGAGAAACTTGTTTAAACTTTTTAGATCTAAAATGGGTCGAAACGTGCACTCTTTTTTGGGAACCACAAAAAGATTTGAGTAAAGCCCCTGTCCCTGTTCCAGTCTTGGAACCGGACGAATTACTCATATAGTATAGAGGTCTTTTACACAACGTAAGAATGCCTCTCTCTTTATCTGGTCTACAGATAATTGTGAAAGAAGAAACCTCCCCCTTGGGAGAGATTTTTTGAATTCCAGCTGATACCCTTGTGACACGATTTCCAGTGTCCAAGGACCCTGCACATCTCTCACCCAAGCCTGGGCAAAGAGAGAAAGTCTGCCCCCTACTATGTCCAGTCCCGGATCGGGGGCCACCCCTTCATGCTGTCTTTGTAGCAACAGCGGGCTTCTTGGATTGTTTATCCTTGTTCCAAGTCTGGTTGGGTCTCCAGACAGACTTGGCCTGGGCAAAATTCCCTTCTTGCTTGGTGGAAGAAGAGGAAGAAGAGGAGGCTCCTTTAAAGTTCCGAAAGGAACGAAAATTATTCTGTTTAGCCCTCAGTTTAGAAGTTCTATCTTGAGGTAGGAGATGACCCTTACCTCCCGTAATGTCAGAAATAATCTCTTTCAACTCAGGCCCGAATAGAGTCTTGCCCTTGAAAGGGATAGCCAAAAGCTTTGTCTTTGACGACACATCAGCAGACCAAGATTTTAACCATAACGCTCTACGGGCTAAGATGGCAAATCCAGTATTTTTAGAAGCCAATTTTGCAATCTGAAAGGCAGTATCCGTAATAAAATAATTAGCTAGCCTAAGAGCTTTAATTCTATCTAATATATCCTATAAGGGAGTCTCAGTCTTTAAAGACTCCTCTAATGCATCAAACCAAAAAGCTGCTGCATTAGTAACTGGTACAATGCAGGCCGTAGGTTGTAAGAGGAAACCCTGTTGAATAAACATTTTCTTTAACAGACCCTCCAATTTCTTATCCATAGGGTCCTTAAAAGCACAACTGTCTTCGATAGGAATAGTTGTACGCTTAGCCAGGGTAGATATAGCTCTCTCTACCTTAGGGACTGTCTGCCAAGAGTCCCGAACAGTATCAAGTATGGGATACATCTTTTTAAAATTAGGGGAAGGTGAGAACGGGATACCCGGTATTTCCCACTCCCGTCTAATAATTTCCGAGATTCTCTTAGGAGCCGGAAAAACATCAGAGTAAGTAGGAACCTCTAAGTATTTGTCCATTTTACACAATTTCTCTGGCGGAATCACAATAGAATCACAGTCATCCAGAGTTGCTAAAACCTCCCGAAGCAACAGTTAGAGGTGTTCAAGTTTAAATCTAAAGGACACTGTGTCCGTATGCTTCTGAGGTAACACACTTGCCGAATCTTGCCCTCTCAGACAGAAATTCCCTGACCCCCACTTCAGATCCCTGAGAGGGTACATCGGAAATAGCTACTAAAGCATCAGAGGTCGTAGCATTCTCATGGCCCTCTGACCTGCTACGTTTGTCCTGTAACACAGGTAGTTTAGATAAAACCTCTGTAAGGGTATTTTACATAACTGCAGCCATATCCTGCAGAGTAAATGAGTTAGACGAGGTTGAGGAATCCGGCGTCGCTTGAGTGGGCGTTAAAGGCTCTGACGCTTGTGAAGAATTTGGCGGTATACTCTGATTCTCTTCAGCTTGAGAATCATCCTTAGACACATCTTCTTTACATAAAATGTGTGCTTTACATTGTACAGCCCTCTCAGTGCATGAGGAACACAAAACTAGAGGAAGTTCAACAGTGGCATTTAAACACATAGAGCAAGGAGTCTCATCCTCTGAGTCAGACATGTTAAACAGACTAGCAAGATAAACAATAGTAGTATACTGATAATTATTAACACTAATGCAATTAGGGCAAAATAAACCAGAATAAAAAACGTACTGCGCCTTTAAATTTTAAAGCATAACTATTTTTCTGATATCTGCAAAAAGTTGTTAGGGACAGATGATGATATTTTAATGTGTCCCAACTATCTTATAAGTATTGTACCCACTTGCAAAAAGCTGTAATAACCACTTTAAACAGTTTTTTATTTAGCAACAAAAAATAAGCCTCTGCACCACACCACAGCTCTGTTGTGGCGCCTACCTGCCCCCGGAATGCACTGGTTATCTTCTGACAGAAGTAATACAGATGTAGGCCTAAACTGGAGCCCTGATCTCTGATACTGCTTGATCTGAAAAACTGCTGCGTGTCTGAGCGTGCGAAAACAAGCCCCGCCCGCCATGGGCGTCATGTAACCTTAACTAAGGCCCGCATGGGTCACCATAAAACAATATAATAAACATCGTATGCCCCAAAAATGCCATGTGTACACATTTCAAAACACTGATTTCCTCAAACCAGTTAATAAATTATAAAAGTCAACCGCAATTCCCAGCGTCCGGCCCTAAACAAGCCCCAATAGGTATTTTGCATGATAATAAAAAATACAAATAATACCAATGGATTTCAGGTACACCATTCTTATATTAGTGTATACTGCTTACCCTTCCCCATATAGGGGAAATGTCAGTCTGTTCTGTTACATCATTTCTCTCCAGAAAACAAAAGACTGAACATACCTTAAAGTTGCTTGTAGCAAAGCATCTGTCACCACACTGAAGATTTCCTTAACCCCTTAAGGACCACAGCACTTTTCCATTTTCTGTCCGTTTGGGACCAAGGCTATTTTTACATTTCTGCAGTGTTTGTGTTTAGCTGTAATTTTCCTCTTACTCATTTACTGTACCCACACATATTATATACCGTTTTTCTCGCCATTAAATGGAATTTCTAAAGATACCATTATTTTCATCATATCTTATAATTTACTATAAAAAAATTATAAAATATTAGGAAAAAATGGAAAAAAACACACTTTTTCTAACTTTGAACCCCAAAATCTGTTACACATCTACAACCACCAAAAAACACCCATGCTAAATAGTTTCTAAATTTTGTCCTGAGTTTAGAAATACCCAATGTTTACATGTTCTTTGCTTTTTTTGTAAGTTATAGGGCCATAAATACAATTAGCACTTTGCTATTTCCAAACCACTTTTTTTCAAAATTAGCGCTAGTTACATTGGGACACTGATATCTTTCAGGAATACCTGAATATCCATTGACATGTATATATTTTTTTTTAGAAGACATCCCAAAGTATTGATCTAGGCCCATTTTAGTATATTTCATGCAACCATCTCACTACCAAATGCGATCAAATAAAAAATTTTTTTCACTTTTTCACAAATTGTTTCACAAACTTTCGGTTTCTCACTGAAATTATTTACAAACAACTTGTGCAATTATGGCATAAATGGTTGTAAATGCTTCTCTGGGATCCCCTTTGTTCAGAAATAGCAGACATATATGGCTTTGGCATTGCTTTTTGGTATTTAGAAGGCCGCTAAATGCCACTGCGCACCACACATATATTATGCCCAGCATTGAAGGGGTTAATTAGGGAGCTTGTAGGGAGCTTGTAGGGTTAATTTTAGCTTTAGTATAATGTAGTAGACAACCCAAAGTATTGATCTAGGTCCATTTTGGTATATTTCATGCCACCATTTCACCGCCAAATGCGAACAAATAAAAAAAAGCGTTACATTTTTCACAATTTTAGGTTTCTCACTGAAATTATTTACAAACAGCTTGTGCAATTATGGCATAAATTGTTGTAAAAGCTTCTCTGGGATCCCCTTTGTTCAGAAATAGCAGACATATATGGCTTTGGCTTTGCTTTTTGGTAATTAGAAGGCAGCTAAATGCCGTTGCGCACCACACGTGTATAATGCCCAGCATTGAAGGGGTTAATTAGGGAGCTTGTAGGGAGCTTGTAGGGTTAATTTTAGCTTTAGTGTAGGTATCAACCTCCCACATGACACATCACACCCCCTGATCCCTCCCAAACAGCTCTCTTCCCTCCCCCACCACACAATTGTCCCCGCCATCTTAAGTACTGGCAGTAAGTCTGCCAGTACTAAAATAAGAGGTTTTTGGGGATTTAAAAAAAATAAATAATAATAATTCTGCTCTGTAGGATCCCCCCTTAGCCCCCAACCTCCCTGATCCCCCCCAAACAGCTCTCTAACCCCCCTCTCTGCCTTATTATGCGCCATATTGGGTACTGGCAGCTGTCTGCCAGTACCCAGTTTGAAATCAAATGTTTTTGATCAAATCTTTTATTTTATTATTTTAAAACTA
The DNA here is from genome assembly GCF_027579735.1 of Bombina bombina. NCBI lineage: Eukaryota > Metazoa > Chordata > Amphibia > Anura > Bombinatoridae > Bombina > Bombina bombina. The sequence continues at coordinate 67,790,220 of NC_069503.1, forward strand.
CTATTTTCTGTAGTGTAGCTGCCCCCCCTCAACCCCCAACCTCCCACCCTCCCAGATCGTTAAAATGTATAATGTTCCCACCCTCTCTCCCACCAAGTAACACCTTACCTGTTGTTCCATAGTGTAGGGTTCCCATTACCGCGCGCGCACGCGCGCACGTGCACGCGCGCGCGCGCACTCGATCCCGCCCCCCTTCCCACCGATGGCCACCCACCCGCCTCCCTGGATCAGCTCCCACCCACCAACGAACATAGCCATTGATGGCCGATGCAGAGAGGGCCACAGGGTGGCTCTCTCTGCATCGGATGGCTAAAAAATGTTATAGCAGGATGCCTCAATATCGAGGCATCACTGCTATAACATGAAAGCAGTTGGAAGTGATCAGGATCGCTTCCACTGCTTTCAAAGACCAACAACGTACGGGGTACGTCCTTGGTCATTAACTGCATTTTTTTGCAGGACGTACCCCATACGTCGTTGGTCGTTAAGGGGTTAAACTACCTCCAGCTGAGTTATGGGAAACCCACATGGATCTTAGGGATAACAGCTAAGATCATCGACATCAGGGTAGGAATTAACCCCTTAATGACCACAGCACTTTTCCATTTTCTGTCCGTTTGGGACCAAGGCTATTTTTACATTTCTGCGGTGTTTGTGTTTAGCTGTAATTTTCCTCTTACTCATTTACTGTACCCACACATATTATATACCGTTTTTCTCGTCATTAAATGGACTTTCTAAAGATACCATTATTTTCATCATATCTTATAATTTACTATAAAAAAATTATAAAATATGAGGAAAAAATTGAAAAAAAACACACTTTTTCTAACTTTGACCCCCAAAATCTGTTACACATCTACAATCACCAATAAACAACCATGCTAAATAGTTTCTAAATTTTGTCCTGAGTTTAGAAATACCCAATGTTTACATGTTCTTTGCTTTTTTTGTAAGTTATAGGGCCATAAATACAAGTAGCACTTTGCTATTTCCAAACCATTATTTTTCAAAATTAGCGCTAGTTACATTAGAACACTAATATCTGTCAGGAATACCTGAATATCCATTGACATGTATATATTTTTTTTTAGTAGACATCCCAAAGTATTCATCTAGGCCCATTTTGGTATATTTCATGCCACCATTTCACCGCCAAATGCGATTAAATACAAAAAATTGTTCACTTTTTTACTAATTTTTTCACAAACTTTTGGTTTCTCACTGAAATTATTTACAAACAGCTTGTGCAATTATGGCTTAAATGGTTGTAAATGCTTCTCTGGGATCCCCTTTGTTCAGAAATAGCAGACATATATGGCTTTGGCGTTGCTTTTTAGTAATTAGAAGGCTGCTAAATGCCACTGCGCACTACACGTGTATTATGCCCAGCAGTGAAGGGGTTAATTATGGAACATGTAGGGAGCTTTTAGGGATACTTTTAGCTTTAGTGTAGTGTAGTAGACAACCCCAAGTATTGATCTAGGCCAATTTTGGTATATTTCATGCCACCATTTCACCGCCAAATGCGATCAAATTAAAAAAAACGTTACATTTTTCACAATTTTAGGTTTCTCACTGAAATCATTTACAAACAGCTTGTGCAATTATGGCACAAATGGTTGTAAATGCTTCTCTGGGATCCCCTTTGTTCAGAAATAGCAGACATATATGGCTTTGGGGTTGATTTTTGGTAATAAGAAGGCCGCCAAATGCCGCTGCATTTCACACGTGTATTATGGCTAGCAGTGAAGGGGTTAATTATGTAGCTTGCAGGGTTAATTTTAGCTTTAGTGTAGAGCTCAGCCTCCCACCTGAAACATGAGACCCCCTGATCCCTCCCAAACAGCTCTCTTCCCTCCCCCACCCCACAATTGTCCCCGCCATCTTAAGTACTGGCAGAAACTCTGCCAGTACTAAAATAAAAGCTATATTTGGGCTTTTTTGGGGTTTTTTTTGGCATATTTACATATGCTGCTGTGTAGGATCCCCCCTTAGTCCCCAACCTCACTGATCCCCCACCAAACAGCTCTCTAACCCTCCCCCTCTGCCTTAATGGGCGCCATCTTGGGTACTGGCAGCTGTCTGCCAGTACCCAGTTTAGCAACAAATGTGCCTTTTTTTTTAAAAAAAAAATGCCCTTTTCTGTAGTGTAGCTTTCCCCCCCCCAAGACCAACCCCCCACCCCGTCTTGATCCCTTAGATGTTTATTTCTATATTTGCAAACATTTTATTTTTAACTTTTATCACTTTTATTTTTCTGTAGTGTAGCGGTTCCCTCCCGCTCCCGCCCCGTGCACGCGCCCGCCCGCCACCCCCCGTGCACGCGCGCGCTCCTGTCCCCCCCGCCCCGATCCCGCCCTCCTTCCCTCCACTTGGCACATCGATGGCCGCCCACCCGCCTCCCAGACTTGCTCCCACCCACCAACGATACCGGCCACCGATGTCCGGTGCAGAGAGGGCCACAGAGTGGCTCTCTCTGCATCGGATGGCCAAGGGGGGTTATTGCAGGATGCCTCCATATCGAGGCATCACTGCAATAACCGGAAAGCAGCTGGAAGCGAGCAGGATCGCTTCCAGCTGCTTTCCAGACCAAGGACGTACGCCACACGTCCTCGGTCATTAACTGTCTTTTTTTTGAGGACGTGTGGCGTACGTCCTTGGTCATTAAGGGGTTAAGCTTTTTCACTTTATGAATTCCCCCTGAGGAAAATAGTACTCACTGGCACCATTTTAAAATAAAAAATTCCTGATTGAAGAAAATAAAACTAACACCTCACTTTACCTCTTCCTAGTACTAATATAGGCAAAGAGAATGACTGGGTTGGGAGGGAAGGGAGGAGCTTTATATACAGCTCTGCTGTGGTGCTCTTTGCCACTTCCTATCAGCAGGAGGATAAATCCCACAAGGATGAAATCCGTGTACTCGTCATATCTTTGTAAAAGAAATAGGCTTAAAGTTAGGGCAACTGTCTGGTGACTTGCCAGGTTTTGGGAGAGTGATGATTGTGGCATGTAAAAATTCTTCTGGGAAAGATCCTATATGACCTGCCTTATCAAATACTCTCAATAGGATGGGGGAGATATGGTCTATAAAGGACTTATAAAATAGGGGGGTAAAGCCTTCCGGGCCATTAGCTTCAAGATCACTGAGGTAATTTCCCCCAAGGCAAAAGGGGCCTCCACCCTGTCAATCTGCTCCTGTGATAGGCATGGGAGATTTAAGTTGGACAGAAATGATTGTATAGATTCGCTATTAGGCTTAGTGTGGGGTTGGGTTGAATGCAAATTATATAATTGGGTGTAATAACTAGCAAATTCCTCTCCTATGTCTTTAGTGTTGTAGATCTTGGTTTCTCCTTTAATCAAAAATGGAATTCTAGAGTGGGCCGTACGGTTTCTTAATTTCTTAGCTAAAAGGAAATCCGGTCTATTACCTTTATATTAAAATAAGCGTCTATTGGCTCGTGAGCAATCTTGAACTTTTTGATTTTCCAATAGTTTAATAGAATTTCTAGTGGAATCAATTAGAGGTATTAAGGACGGGTCTAGAGAGGCCATATGTTGGGAAAACAAGGCATCTAAGGGTCCTATGCAGTTGAGCCAGAGATGCTGCAGAACTCTTGCAGGTTTGACTTTGTATTTTAATAAAGAGACCCCTAAGAAACAGCAACTGGATGGTGATAGGAGAATGATCCGACCATGTACAGCTGCCAATTTGTGCATTCAAAATTTGTTCTAAGAGCCAGGAACTACAAAAAAAGAAATCAATTCTAGAGTACGAATTATGTAACGGGGAAAAAAACGTCCCTATCTGCGGAGTGAAGGGACCACCATTCATCAAAAAGATCTGCCTGAGCTAGGAGGGGAAAAAATTGTTGGGAAGTGGTAAATAGCGCTTTATCCAAAGTACATCTCTGAGGTATACGTTTGTCAATATTGGGATCCAGAACCATGTTGAAGTCTCCCGCTATCAATAGCGAGCCTTGCTTGACAGTGTGTAATTTAGTGAGAAATTTCCTCAGGTGCCGAATTTGCTTTGTATTGGGGCTGTAATAGGATGCCAGGGTATACAATGAGCAATCTAATTTGCAAATTAGGATCAAAAAGCGTCCTTGTGGGTCAGCGTCCACCCGAATCTGCTCATAGGGGACATCTTTATGGATTAAGATAGCCACTCTCCTTGCCTTTTTAGTATAGGACACTATTTGAACAATTGGGTATAAGGGAGACTTAAAAAGTAAAGGCTGATTCTCCACCCAATGGGTCTCATGTAGAAAGACCACCTTGGCCTGCAAAAAAGTTAAGGAATGGAGCAAGAGGCTCCATTTTGTAGGGGAATTAAGGCCCCTAACATTTTGGGAAAAACATGTGATGGCCATTTTCTCGGAGAAAAAAAAAAAAGGGGAAAGGAGGGGGAGGAAGGTAGAAAAGACTGAGGGGAGGAAGGGGGAAGGAAAAAAGCTAGGTGGAAGGAGAGGGCAGTAGCAAGAGGGATCTAGGGAGGAGCGTCCAATGAATCATGAAAGTTTAATTTGGACTTTACTATCCCTTTAAATAATCTCGCCATCCCAGAGCTTTAGACATTCAACACCATAATGTCCATCCTCAGAGTGTTTGTTTGTTTTACAATTACTTAGATTTTTCTATGTAAATCTGATAACTTTATTTTCCCTCTCACATGCTGTACATAGGCACATTTATCTGTTGTACTGAAGTGGTTCATAGCTGCGTATTAGCTATTGGGAACTTCATATCCTATATAATAAAAGGCCAAGTATGTTTGTCCAAAGCGGTCATGCGCAGTGGAGACTACGCATGGACAAACACACTTGGCCTTTACCCGCAGCACGAGACAGCTTCAGGAAGCTCCAGCACTCTCAGCTGTTATGTTACAGCCGAGAGTTGGAGCTCCTGAAGCTTCAGGCATCTGCCGCATATGGAGCCAGAGAGCGATCGGTGCTCTGCCCCTATATGAGGGCAGATGCCTGATCGTTACAGACGGTGACACTGTGCATTACCGCCTGTACCTATCTTCTGCTGGTGCCGGCGGCAGGCAGGTGGAGGGGGAGGGAAAGGGAGGGAGTGGGAGGGCCCTATGCTACAGAAATAAGGGACACGGAGGGATGGGGCAGTTACACTACAGAAAAGGGGTACTAAATGGTGATCGCAGGAGGGTGGGAGGTGGTAGGACCACTAAACTACAGAAAAAAAATAAAAATATAAAAAAAAATTAAAAAAGGTGTTTATAGGTACTGGCAGACAGCTGCCAGTACCTAAGGTGGCGGCAATTGTTAGCGGGGGGAGGGTTAGAGAGCGGTTTGAGGGGGGGGGGGATAAGGGAGGTTGGAGGGTTAGGGGGATCTACACTGCAGAAAAATAAAGATAGAGGGATAGGGATTAGGGATAGAGGAATAGATGGATAGGAATAGAGTGATAGGGATAAATGGATAGAGGGATAGGTATATAAGGATAGGGATAGAGGGATAGGTATATTTCTTTCTTTAAACATTTTGGCCCGTGTACACGGGGGCTTTAACACTAGTTATTCCTATAATCCTGTGGAGATTTTTTTTCACTATATTTTTATACAAAAATAGATATACAAAGATGATTTGCATTTCTCCTTCAATTAATAATATTATTTATAAATAAAACCAAATATTTATATCTAAGCAAACACTTACAGATATAGTATATATAGTGATTGTAATACCAAATCTCTTTTTCTATGGACTAAAAAGGTGAAGTACGTAAGGAAAGTATTCATAGCAACTTGACATTATATACCTTATAGTAAGATATAACTCCTGGATCAAAAAGAAGCCACTGCAGGACAGATGAGTGATGCTGCTATGTGCACTTTTAGTTTTCAGGACAAAAAAAAATACACAATTTTAAGACTTAAAGGGACAGTCAAGTCCAAAAAAACCTTTCATGATTCAAATAAAGAATGTAATTTTAAACGACTTTCCAATTTAATTTTATCACAAATTTTGCTTTGTTCTCTTGGTATTCTTAGTTGAAAGCTAAACCTAAGAGGCTCATATGCTAATTTCTTAACCTTCAAGGCCGCCTCTGCATTTGACAGTTTTTAATCCCTAGAGGGTGTTAGTTCATGTGTTTCATATAGATAACATTGAGCTCATGCACGTGAATTTACCGGAGGAGTGAGCACTAATTGGCTAAAATGCATGTCTGTCAAAAGAACTGAAGGGGGGAGTCTGCAGAGGTTTAGATACAAGGTAATTACAGAGGTAAAAAGAATAATCCTAGGTGAACTCAGGAGCGTGCATGTGTCTTCAGACAGCAGAGTTTGCAAGAACATTTATAGCATTGTTTTACATAGTTACAAATACTGCTGCACAGAGTTCTAAATACACGTGCACGCCCCTAAGCTCATGTAATATTAGCTTCCTAGGTTTACCCTATAACAAAGGATACTAAAAGAACAAAGCAAATTAGATAATAGAAGTAAATTGGAAAGTTTGGTAAAATTGCTGTTCTATCTGAATTATCAGCGTTTAACTTTCACTGTCAGATTTGGCTTCTGTCTTTCATGATGTTTTCCTAATTATTCTGTGATATTGGGTTTTTAATTATACAAAATACTGGTCTGGATTACAATCACTTTTTATTTGCATGAAAAAACATTGTATATCATTATATAGTAAACAGCAGCATTACATGATATATGCACACAATGGTATAAATATACCTAACACTTGTGCTCTTGATACAAAGGGATTTATCAGACATATAATGTTCCCTTTATATATACAGTATGTGCTATTATCAGTTCTTGTGACTTCTAACTAACATGAAAACATCTAACAGACATAATATCAAGTTACAGAACATGACACACATATTACATACCCAGTATACGTGTAGGTTATAGTAGCCATTTAAATTAAACTGATTATGATCACATGACACACATATTACATACCCAGTATACATGTAGGTTATAGTATCCATTTAAATTAAACTGATTATGATCACATGACACACATATTACCTACCCAGTATACATGTAGGTTATAGTAGCCATTTAAATTAAACTGATTATGATCACATGACACACATATTACATACCCAGTATACATGTAGGTTATAGTAGCCATTTAAATTAAACTGATTATGATCACGTATGTACTGGTTACTGATATTGTGTCTCATTAAATAAAATCAGTTTCCTCTCAGTAATTCCTCTGGTATATAACATGTACAATGCTAAGCATCTATTGCTATAAGAAAAGGTTTATCTACATGTTGTGCACAATAAATATATCTCCCAGATGTCATTCATTTGAGACTGATGTTCTTGTTTCTATAATTTTCTAACACTTTATTCATATAAAGACTCCTTTCTTCTGTAAATATAATTATATTCTCAACTCTGTGGGTGCTTTGGGGGGAATGGTTGTGTAAACTCGTCAGTAGGACGACAGATTTGTATATTCCTGTGTGGTGTTTGCATTCTATCACATTGATATGAGAGAAACTGAGGTGCACATATATAGAGGAACAAAGGACAGCAGGAGAGAACTTCCAATCTGGGGCTTTTATAACTGGGATTTAGAAAGTATTATTTACAATAGGATCCTTTTTGATGCTTCTATTTAGAGAGTTTGTCCTCTTTAGGAAAACTGTAAAAAGGTTTGCACACTGTGTATATAAAGTTTATTTGTGTGTAAATATTTGGTGTTTTGTGATACCTGATTTCAAAAATAGCTTTTTCCACTTTCTAAACATGTGAAAGGTTTCTTCCCTTGTGAATCCTTTCATGCTTTTTCAGACTACCCTTTTCTGTAAAACCTTTTCCACACTCTGTACATGTGAAAGGCTTTTCTCCTGTGTGAATCCTTTCATGATATTTCAGATGACTCTTTTGTGTAAAACTTTTTCCACACTCTGTACATGTGAAAGGCTTTTCTCCTTTGTGAATCCTTTCAGACTACTCTTTTCTGTAAAACATTTTCCACACTCTGTACATGTGAAAGGCTTTTCTCCTGTGTGAATCATTTCATGAGTTTTCAGACTACTCATAAGTGTAAAACATTTCCCACACTCAGTACATGTGAAAGGCTTTTCTCCTGTGTGACTCATTTCGTGACTTTTCAGACTATTTATTTGTGTAAAACTTTTTCCACACTCTGTACATGTGAAAGGCTTTTCTCCTGTGTGACTCATTTCGTGACTTTTCAGACTATTTATTTGTGTAAAACTTTTTCCACACTCTGTACATGTAAAAAGCTTTTCCCCTGTGTGAATCCTTTCATGCTTTTTCAGATCACTGTTTTGTGTAAAACATTTTCCACACTCTGTACATGTGAAAGGCTTTTCTCCTGTGTGACTCCTTTCATGCTTTTTCAGACTACCCTTTTCTGTAAAACCTTTTCCACACTCTGTACATGTGAAAGGCTTTTCTCCTGTGTGACTCCTTTCATGCTTTTTCAGACTACCCTTTTCTGTAAAACATTTTCCACACTCAGTACATGTGAAAGGCTTTTCTCCTGTGTGAATCCTTTCATGCTTTTTCAGATCACTGTTTTGTGTAAAACATTTTCCACACTCTGTACATGTGAAAGGCTTTTCTCCTTTGTGAATCCTTTCATGAGTTTTCAGACTACTCTTTTCTGTAAAACAGTTTCCACACTCTGTACATGTGAAAGACTTTTCTCCTGTGTGAATCATTTCATGAGTTTTCAGACTACTCATAAGTGTAAAACTTTTCCCACACTCAGTACATGTGAAAGGCTTTTCTCCTGTATGAATCTTTCCATGCTTTCTCAGATTACTCTTTACTGTAAAACTTTTTCCATACTCTGTACATGTGAAAGATTTTTCTCCTGTGTGAATCTTTTTATGACTTTTCAGATTATCCATTCTTGTAAAACATTTGCCGCACTCAGTACATGAGTGTGGTTTCTCACCTGTGTGAATTTTGTGGTGTTCTAGTAGATGAGACTGCCATCTAAAGCTTTTCTCACATTCTTTAGATTTGAAAGGTTTCTCATTTGTATGAATTATTTTGCTAGACTGTAGACTTTTCCCTTCTTTAATATGTTTTGAAAACTCTGTAAATGTGTGGGGTTTATCCTCAGGGATAATAATTTCACTAGATATGTCATAAATGTTGTCCTCTTGTTTGATGACTAAATTACTCTCTGTACA
>NC_069503.1:68139399-68312932 GCF_027579735.1 Bombina bombina
GTGTATGTATGTATGTATGTATGTATGTATGTATGTACAGTATTTATGTGTATGAGTGTGTATGTATGTATGTATGTATGTATGTACAGTATTTATGTGTATGAGTGTGTATGTATGTATGTATGTATGTACAGTATTTATGTGTATGAGTATGTATGTATGTATGTATGTACAGTATTTATGTGTATGAGTGTGTATGTGAGTAAGAGAGTGTATGTACAGTATTTATGTGTATGAGTGTGTATGTGAGTGAGTAAGAGAGTGTATGTATGTATGTATGTATGTATGTACAGTATTTATGTGTATGAGTGTGTATGTGAGTGAGTAAGAGAGTGTATGTATGTATGTATGTATGTATGTATGTATGTACAGTATTTATGTGTATGAGTGTGTATGTGAGTGAGTAAGAGAGTGTATGTATGTATGTATGTATGTATGTATGTATGTATGTATGTATGTACAGTATTTATGTGTATGAGTGTGTATGTGAGTGAGTAAGAGAGTGTATGTATGTATGTATGTATGTATGTATGTATGTACAGTATTTATGTGTATGAGTGTGTATGTGAGTGAGTAAGAGAGTGTATGTATGTATGTATGTATGTATGTATGTATGTATGTATGTATGTATGTATGTATGTACAGTATTTATGTGTATGAGTGTGTATGTATGTATGTATGTATGTATGTATGTGTTCACTGCTGGGAATAATAAGAGTCTGGTACGCAGCTGCAAATAGTGGCTTTCTAATTACCATAAAGCAATGGTAAAGCCATGTATATCTGCTATTTTTTTTTTAACAAAGGGGATCCCAGAGAAGCTTTTTGTGCCATAATTGCACACGTGATATGTAAATAAATTCAGCAATGCCCCGCAAAAGGTCCTTTTAAGGGCTATTTGTAATTTAGTTTAGGGTAGGGAATTGTATTATTTTGGGGGGCTTTTTTATTTTATTAGGGGGCTTAGATTAGGTGTAATTAGATTAAACTTCTTGTAATATTTTTTTATTTTTTGTAATTTAGTGTTTGTTTTTTTTGTAATATAGTTTAGTTTATTTAAATTGTATTTTAATTTAGATCATTGTAGTTAATTTATTTAATTAATTTATTGATAGTGTAGTGTTAGGTGTATTTGTAACTTAGGTTAGGATTTATTTTACAGGTAATTTTGTATTTATTTTAACTAGGTAGCTATTAAATAGTTCTTAACTATTTAATAGCTATTGTACCTAGTTAAAATAAATACAAAGTTGCCTGTAAAATAAATATAAATCCTAAAATAGCTACAATGTAATTATCAATTATATTGTAGCTATCTTAGGGTTTATTTTATAGGTATTTAGTTTTAAATAGGATTGATTTATTTAATTATAGGAATATTTATTTAGATTAATTTAAATATTATTTAAGTTAGGGGGTGTTAGGGTTTAATTCATTTAATATAGTGGCGGCGGTGTAGGGGGGGTAGATTAGGGGTTAATCAATGTACTGTAGGTGGCGGCGGTGTAGGGTGGGGCAGGATAGGGGTTAATAAATGTAATGTAGGGGGCGGAGCCAACTAGAGACCAAGATGGTCGGATCGCATGGGAGCTCTGTGATACCAATCACTTAAAATGCCTTACTGAAGCCTAAAACTCGCACATGATATATACAGAGAGGAGGTGATAACCTTGTGGAGGTCTGGTACGCATTGAGCGATAGCCATCGAGTCTGCTGTCTTAAGGTGACTTACATGCCTATGTCGGAGGGGACCGCAATGTGCAATAAGACGCCGCCATAACCTAATGATTGCCTTTATACACGACGCAGTTATAGCTGGCAGAGTTTCTGAGTACCCGGAGCTTGGGAATTTACCCTGTTGGTCTCCGTGGGGAGTTGTGACTCACAGTATACTGATAACGCTGTATTCAGTCCGGCGCGGAATCACTCCACTTGTTGTCGGCCATCATGTTGCTAACCGCGATGACTGAGGAGATCACACAGCTGCTTCAGGCACATTTCATGAGGATGGAGACCTCAATGTTGAAGGCATTTGGGAATGCTCCTGAAGTAAAAGACCCACGCGTACCTCACACAAATACAGCAAGAGCATCTGCTGAGCCAGTACCTTGTAAGTTGGATAGCATTAGCCACGAGGCAATTTCTCATTGTGGGGAAGATTCTGATGGCCATAACAGCCTGGTATCTACTGTTAAGGAAACTTCATGGCGCACTAGCGAAATAGATTTTGAAGCTCACTTTCCCCTGTATTCTGTTCCGGCCCTACCACGGAGAAATCACAATGTGCTTAACAAGCTTGTCCTGCATTCAGTATTGCTGGACTCTCGAGCTACTACACTAGATAATGTGGAGGCTTCTAATGCAGGTCCCAATCTTGGCGTCTCAGAAAAGCAGACCAGACGCCGTGGGGTTTTCCTATTAGCCTGGGCAGATATATTCTTGCAGACTGTCTTATTTTGCCTTAGCCTCTTTGGCACATTACAGAGAGATGAATGGTGTCATGGACACTTAACAACCTGGGCACAGGAAGGCCTTAAAATGGGCATTGGCTAAGCTCGTTACCGGTCAGCATGTGATCGTTGGGCAGGCTATCATGTTCTTACACCCACAATTGTTTCTGCAACTTTCTCAAGAGGATTGGGTGACATGTCGCTGTTTATTTATAATACTTTAAAATGCTTATATTATCACAGTTAAAGGGCCATTATACACTCATTTTTTCTTTGCATAAATGTTTTGTAGATGATCTATTTATATAGCCCATAAAGTTTTTTTTTTTTAAATAAATGTATAGTTTTGCTTATTTTTAAATAACATTGCTCTGATATCAGACTCCTAACCAAGCCCCAAAGTTTTATGTGAATACCGTCAGCTACCTTCTCCAGCTTGCTCCTGTTTCTGTAAAGGGTCTTTTCATATGCAAAAGAAGGGGGAGGGGGACTGTCTTATTTGCCACTTGCAGTGGGCTTTCCAGCTACCTTTTCAACAGAGCCAAACTGACAGCTTCTAAGTAAGTTTTTAAACAGTTTTATACTGGATTTTTATATCAGTATCGGTGCAGCTTATTCTTTATAGTAGTGTCTATTACATGCAGTTATATGAAAATGAGTGTATACTGTCCCTTTAAAAGATCTCTTCTATATCTATAAGTCTGCTAGGATCAATATTTTGTATAGCTTGAGACTGTTTCTATGGTTGCTTGCAATTAATATGTTTAAGCCTGTATTGTTATGTATTTTTCTACAATATAGTTATATTTGCGGTTGCAGGGGCATATCTATGAGCTTGGACTATGCAATATTTTACTATCTTGTGGCTATGGAGTGGGTCCTCACCTACAATTGGGACTGCCCTCAGACCACTATCTACGCATTTTTAAAGCATAGCAGATATATCTTTGAAATGTTTACATGTATTTGTTTATACCTTTCCATATTCATGACCATATGGCTGTTTATTTCTTGCTTTCCTAGATATTACTTATATTACTAAGTGTGTGAAATATGTCTCTGTACACAATCTGACTACAGCTATAGGGTCTGCTGCTCTTTCATAGTCTTATGATGTAAAGGCGCCATTGTCTGTTTGTTAAATAGCCATCACCATAATGCTTAAAGGGCCATAATACCCAAATGTTTAAACACTTGAAAGTGATGCAGCATAGCTGTAAAAAGCTGACTAGAAAATATCTCCTGAACATCTCTATGTAAAAAAGAAAGATATTTTACCTCAAAAGTTCCTCAGTAGCCACATCCCATTGTAAAGGATTTCTAAGCAGCATTTTAGTATGTCTGTCCTGGGACAGCTGAAAGGATGAGCCTCGTTAACTCTCATATTATTTCACCAATCAGGTAAAGGAAGCTTACTATGAAATCTCATGAGAGTTAAGTCAAATCTCATGAGATCACAGTAAGAGTTCATGACCTCAGCACTGCTGATGCTGATTGGCTGCTGTTCATTTCTTAATTATTATTTTTTTTTTACCTGCAGCTGGGAGCAGCTGAGTATAACTTTTTACACAGAACTTACTCTGCTGAGCTGAGGAAATTGTGAGGTAAAATATCTTCCTTTTTTACATAGAGATGCTCAGGTGATATTTTCCTGTCAGCTTTTTACAGTTATACTGCATCAGTTTCAAGTGATTTAGCGTATGAGTATTATGTCCCTTTAATGTTTTTCTAGCTTTACTTTATTCACAGATGTTAGCAACAACTTATAACATTTACTGACATCAATGGCTGGGACCCCTCACATATTTCCACAACCCATACTAGTATTTAGCACACTTTAGTTGAAGTAAAACATCTTGCTGTAAATTTGTAAACAATGTTTTCGCCTCATTGAACATTTTAATAGACCACTTACTCTCTTTTTGGGGGGATATTGGGGAGGCTATACCCATATTACCTCACAACAACTGCTGTGACTTAGTTATTGTTAGCAAAGGCGTTGCCTGCGGCCGAGGCAGCTTCATAGTACACACATTGTCCAGTGGTACTGGTACTCTAGCACATACTCTCCCTAATCCTCTCCCCATAACGATGTTGATTTATTATTAACACCTATCCATACAGACTGTGTTTTCTACTAGATATTCAACGTAACGCTCTGTTATACATTTCCGTGGGCCCAGTGCCCAATTAGTAATGGTGGTTATTTTGAACTCTTGATGTGAGATGTATTAGCTTCATGCATCCTGTTTGCCCCATTATACACAGAGCCAGGCTCAACTGCACTAGGTTTATCACTAATTTGATATGTATCCAATTCGCTTTTATTTTTCTCTTGTTAACCAATATGTCCATGAGAATATGCGTATGTTTAAGTTGCCCTGTAGCACTGCAGCCTATATACTTAGTATACTTAGCATTTGATACTTAATACATCCATCCAATTACCCTTCCTCTTACTCACAATAAGCCTATCAGCCCCTAAGCTACTTATTTTATATATCTTATTTACATCACCACCTCCCCCCACCATAATAAACCTCCTTTTATAGGAGGGTTGGCTACGCGGCTTGTCTTTCCTATGCCGCATCCCAACCACAGTTCCTTCCTAACAATATTGTATATCTTTAATCAACAATAACCCCAGTACCTATAATGTCTTTATATATGTCAGACCCAAGAGGGTCTTACCATGTTATCTCTAGGGCAGAAAACCTGAGTTTATTGTAAGCATCCTTATGGAAAGACAAATAGCACCACAGAAAAATATCCTACAAAATCATAATTGTGAGATCCAAGAGCGATCTCGCTTATCCTTTTACCTTCCCTTACTTTCAGTTATTCCCCTTTTGTTTGGTCCATAAGAGACCTCCAGTGTTGGCTAGAGAAGGTTCCCCTTTATATAGGCATTACATACTAATTTTGTTGTTTTTCTTTCTGTTTCAATTATGTTACATTCCAAGAAAAATGACTGTATGCCATTTTCGTTACATACTTATGCTGTTTGTATGCTTATTTTGAGTACCTCAATAAAAATTGTTAAAAAATAAATAAATACATGTAATGTAGGTGGCGGAGGGCTCCGGGTGCGGCGGTTTAGGGGTTAGACAATTTATTTGCGGCGGGGTCCAGGGATCGGCAGGATAGGGGTTAATAACTATGTAGGTGGCAGCGGTATAGGGGGCCGCAGATTAGGGGTTAATAGATATAATGTAGGTTGCGGCGGGGTCTGGGATTGGCGGTTTAGGGGGTAAAACAGTATAGTATAGTGTGGGTGCTTAGTGACAGGGTAGCAAGAAAGCTGTGAAGAAGCAGATGAGCAGCGAGATCGATGACTGTCAGTTAACAGTCCGCTGCTCATCGCACCGTACTTGGTGCGCGGCTTCTTGACAGCTTTTTTGATAACTTTGGCCAACGTATTCAGGTCCGCGGCGGCGATGTTAGGGGAGCGTATTGGGGCCGTTGAATGCAGGTAAGTAGACGGCTTGATACATAGGGGCCAATGACCTGGCCACATATAACAGCCAATGACACTAATTACTGAGCATGGGCTAAATCATCATCAATTTATCTTGTCTCATTTATACTAATAAAGGGACGGTGTAAAGCTGCACAATATACAGGGCACCACACAACAGGCTGAATGCTGCTGTAAACACAATATAGTAACACATTTGTACAGAATAAATTATTAGCAAGAGATCTGCTACACTAGATTATTCCATCAGTTCAGTAGCCCAGGGAGCCGAGCGTGCCAGGGTGTATATATCTATATGAAACATACAAACAGAGCGGTGCTTACCAGTCCTCCATGAACTTGTGACAAGCGTGTCTTCAGCATGTACATATAAACACGCCCCCTACTCCACTGCGTCAGTATCCAGGAGCCAATTAAAACGTGTCTCCGCCTCAGACACTAATGAAAGCCAATAGCCATGTACAAAAAAACAATATATCCGCTGCAATGGATACAATAGTAACAAATCCTCCACCGATGAAATAAAAAAGGTGTTTATTAGGAATAGTGCACAAAAAACAAAATATGACGATATAACGAAAAATTACAAGCAAGACAAATCACTCCATGATCGAAGTAATTAGAAGGACAGCAACAAACTGCATAGGCGTTTCATGCGGGGCTACTTGATCACTGTATATATCTATAGTTACACTCTTATATCAGGGCATTATAGTGACAAAGTGACAGGATCTTATTCATTAGAGCATGCAGTATTATCACTATAGACTCTGTAAATCTATGTGTTTAAACCTTGCAAAAGGAAACCCACAGGTAAAGCATGATTTGGGAGACAGAGAACTGCTGGTTCAAAACTGTCGATTACCCAATCAGCAGCATTAGTCACACAGCTGGGTGAGTGTAAAATAGATTTTATTATGTATATTCTATATAAGAGGAATTTTGGTAAAAGTATATTATATTTTTCATCTCATTAAAAAAAGTAGAGTGTACTCTTAAATTGGTATCACCTAAATCTGATTCCAGTAACTTGTTATACAAGCTGCAGTGTATAAAATGTTTGTGAAAGTGTTCATTTAGGTGTAGTGTTGTATCTATTTGAAATCACAACTCATTAAAATGGGCTAAAATTTAGGGGGTTCAAACCTATTTATCTAATCACATTCTACACATAGTAATTCCTTATCTTAACTCTGTCTGTAAACAAAAGCCCAATATTTATAGAGAACAATTTAAAATGAACATTTAGTACACATTAGTCCTACTGACACTTGGAGTGTATTGTCTTCTGTTGGCCCTTGTTTACATAGCTTTTCAATATCCAATTTTGAGTGCAGGGGATTCAATAGGTTAAATCAGCAAGTTTTTTTTTTTTTTATAGTTTTAAAATATGCATTTTATTCCTCTATAGCTTCCTGATATAAATGATGGTGCATTATATACATTTATACAAACTAATGTTATTGTCATAAAGGGCTTTGTCAGCTGTAAAACACAAAGATCTAAATTCCATTGAGGTGGTAAACTGTGAAAACATTTATTGGGGGGTGGAGCCAAATGCCAAAGAGGGCAGACGTGTATGAGGAGAGCTCCAGGCTTATAGACTAAAACAAAATGGAAAATAATTTTTATATTACAAGCCTAATGTCTCATATACACCCATATAAGAATTTACAGCAAATAAAAAACCCTATACAGAGGAGGCATGCAAGGTTAGGACTATTCAACTCTGCCATGCAGTAAGCGCTGATGTTTCACCTACCGGGCCCTCTCGCCTCGGTAATCTGTATCGACTAAGGAACTAGCTGACCTCAATATACTCTCTCCCGGATCTCTGGGCTGCCATAGCTAATATTATTCTGCACAACTAAGAGTAGAGGATGATCTACCTACAAACTACTCATTTGTACTTGAGGCGCAGCTCTAATATGGAGGCGGTAGAGGCCTGGGAACATCGCACCCGGTGGCTTATTGATGAATACTTTCGGACCCTTAAGACGAGCCTTACCTCACTATTGTCTTCCCTGATACAACGACTGCTACAAACTGCAGATAACTTAAATCCTTAGTAGCACGATATTGAGGGAGTCATACCTACATTCGCAACTCAGGAGAAACAAGAAACTCCCCCAGACAAACCATTACTAAACTCACTGCACTATGACCTTTTCAAGATAGTGGCTGTGGAGTGTCTCCCACTGGAGGGCCCAATGGTAACTCAGACTGCAGGAAAGCTGTTGAAATACCAAAGATCTTCACTGCAAGTCGCTTCAGCACTTGGTGCAATCGGTGGCATCCAACATATTTTCTCAGACAGACCCGGCTGGTCAGAAACTTACACATAAGTCATATGTGTGAAATATCATTATGCAGCAGGAGCCGCGACTTTCAAATTGAAAATTGTATCCTACCCGGAACACCGTTGGGAGATGTCCCTCTATGAAGGAAAAGACCTGACCTTTCTTGGAACTCAGTTATTCCAGCGTGGGAGAGTATCGCTGGGATCCATATTGTCCCTTAAATACTTTGAAGCAGGCTAAATATTAGCATTCATGAATAATCTGTCAAGCCCCTTCATTGGTAATGGGTCTCCAGAGACTTACACTCCGGACAAGCTTGACCTGGACTAAGTTTTATATGCTTTTCTACAGAGGCAGGACAGTTTGATGGTTATAAACTGGATATATCCGTCTGCAAATGTATAATTTAGCGTTACTTTATTATGGTTTTACCACTATAGTTTCAGGCTATTTAAATACCTGCATATATATGCATCCATATTGTTCTTTCATAAGCATTACAATAAATAACATAACCTTGTTAGTAGACCCAGTTCTGTTTGCCCTTGCTTGAAACTCTAGTTATCCTCTGGACAGAATTGCCTTAAGCAAGACATCGGTTAAATCCATCCTAAAACTATATTCCCCCCCTCACTTGTTGAGAGAAGTACTAAATGTTACACCCTTCAACACGTTTTGTAGTGTTTACTCTGCTTTATTTGGAGGTTTAGTTTATTACTGTCTGCACATACTATACCCGTTACTAGCTAATATATAAGGTACAATTTTAGACTCATAGCCTGTTTATCTCAGCAGATATATTTTGCTACCGTTTGCATAGAGCATATATGTGTGCTG
This sequence comes from Bombina bombina, assembly GCF_027579735.1. Lineage (NCBI taxonomy): Eukaryota > Metazoa > Chordata > Amphibia > Anura > Bombinatoridae > Bombina > Bombina bombina. The sequence continues at coordinate 68,148,465 of NC_069503.1, forward strand.
TGAAAGCTATTAGATAGTGAATACATTAAAGGGACAGTCTACACCAGAATTTTTATTGTTTTAAAAGATAGATAATCCCTTTATTTCCCATTTCCCAGTTTTGCATAACCAACACAGTTATAATAATATACTTTTAACCTCTGTGATTATCTTGTATCTAAGCCTCTGCAAACTGCCCCTTTTTTCAGTTCTTTTGACAGACTTGCAGTCTAGCCAATCAGTGCCTGCTCACAGATAACTTCTCGTGCACGAGCACAGTGTTATCTATATGAAATACGTGAACTAACACCCTCTAGTGGTGAAAAACTGTTAAAATGCAATCTGAAAGAGGTGGGCTTCAAGGTCTAAGAAATTAGCATATGAACCTCCTAGGTTAAGCTTTCAACTAAGAATACCAAGAGAACAAAATAAACTTGGTGATAAAAGTAAATTGTTTAAAATTACATGCTTTATCTGAATCGTGAAAGTTTATTTTGGCCTAGACTGTCCCTTTAAGTTACTGTGCCGGCGTTTATTTGAATGCAATAGATGCTTTCTTTTCATCAACATACTGCTCCTATCCCTTATGGCCCACTAGATGGCAGCATAACCACATAAGAAAATACAGTCAGGTCTAGGATATAGTTAAGGTCGATATTTATTTCTTCCAGCCCTCAGGATCACAAACAAGAATATATTGGGTTACCTCTTTAGGTTTGGTTCAGATGCACATAAAATATGTCTATTATATACTAGATGATTGTACATATTTCTGCTGTCCTGCTACATTTACCTGCGTATAGTTGTTTGACATAATACACCCATAGCTACTCTTGTTATCCCTAAACGCAGGAATAAAAACAGAATTTATGCTTACCTGATAAAAATTTCTTTCTCCTACGGTGTGTCCGGTCCACGGCTTCATCCTTACTTGTGGGATATTCTCATTCCCTACAGGAAGTGGCAAAGAGAGCACAACAGCAGAGCTGTCCATATAGCTCCCCCTCTAGCTCCGCCCCCCAGTCATTCGACCGACGGTCAGGAGAAAAAGGAGAACCATAGGGTGCAGTGGTGACTGTAGTGTACAAAAACAAAAATTTTAAACCTGACTAAAAGCCAGGGCGGGCCGTGGACCGGACACACCGTAGGAGAAAGAAATTTATCAGGTAAACATAAATTCTGTTTTCTCCTACATTGGTGTGTCCGGTCCACGGCTTCATCCTTAATTGTGGGAACCAATACCAAAGCTTTAGGACACAGATGAAGGGAGGGAGCAAGTCAGGTAACCTAAACGGAAGGCACCACTGCTTGTAAAACCTTTCTCCCAAAAATAGCCTCCGAAGAAGCATAAGTATCGAATTTGTAAAATTTGGCAAAAGTATGCAGAGAAGACCACGTCGCTGCCTTACAGATCTGTTCAACAGAAGCCTCATTCTTGAAGGCCCATGTGGAAGCCACAGCTCTAGTAGAATGAGCAGTAATTCGTTCAGGAGGCTGCCTTCCGGCAGTCTCATAAGCCAATCGGATGATGCTTTTTAACCAGAAGGAAAGAGAGGTAGCAGTAGCTTTCTGACCTCTCCTCTTACCAGAATAGACGACAAACAATGAAGATGTCTGTCTGAAATCCTTTGTTGCGTCTAGAAAGAATTTTAAATCACGAACCACATCTAGATTGTGTAACAAACGTTCCTTTTTAGAAACTGGATTAGGACACAGAGAAGGAACAACTATTTCCTGGTTAATATTCCTATTGGAAACCACCTTTGGAAGAAAAACCAGGTTTGGTACGTAAAACGATCTTATCTGTATGGAACACCAGATAGGGTGAATTACACTGCAAAGCAGACAATTCAGAAACTCTTCTAGCAGAAGAAATAGCAACCAAAAACAAAACTTTCCAAGATAGTAACTTAATATCTATGGAAAGTAAAGGTTCAAACGGAACCCCTTGAAGAACTGAAAGAACTAAATTTAGACTCCATGGAGGAGTCACAGGTCTGTAGACAGGCTTAATTCTGACCAACGCCTGTATGAACGCCTGAACATCTGGCACGGCTGCCAGACGTTTGTGTAACAAGACAGACAGAGCAGATATCTGTCCCTTTAAGGAACTAGCTGACAGACCTTTCTCCAAACCTTCTTGGAGAAAGGAAAGAATCCTTGGAAATCTAACTTTACTCCATGAGTAACCCTTGGATTCGCACCAATAGAGATGTTTCTGCCATATCTTATGGTAAATTCTCCTGGTTACAGGCTTTCTAGCCTGAACCAGAGTATCTATAACTGATTCCGAAAACCCACGCTTAGATAGAATCAAGCGTTCAATCTCCAAGCAGTCAGCTGCAGAGAAACTAGGTTTGGATGTTCGAATGGACCTTGCACTAGAAGGTCCTGTCTCAATGGTAGCTTCCATGGTGGAGCCGATAACATATTCACCAGGTCTGCATACCAAGTCCTGCGTGGCCACACAGGAGCTATTAGAATCACCGAAGCCTTCTCCTGTTTGATCCTGGCTACTAGCCTGGGGAATAGAGGAAACGGTGGAAAACAGAATTTATGTTTACCTGATAAATTACTTTCTCCAACGGTGTGTCCGGTCCACGGCGTCATCCTTACTTGTGGGGATATTCTCCTCCCCAACAGGAAATGGCAAAGAGCCCAGCAAAGCTGGTCACATGATCCCTCCTAGGCTCCGCCTACCCCAGTCATTCGACCGACGTTAAGGAGGAATATTTGCATAGGAGAAACCATATGGTACCGTGGTGACTGTAGTTAAAGAAAATAAATTATCAGACCTGATTAAAAAAACCCGGGCGGGCCGTGGACCGGACACACCGTTGGAGAAAGTAATTTATCAGGTAAACATAAATTCTGTTTTCTCCAACATAGGTGTGTCCGGTCCACGGCGTCATCCTTACTTGTGGGAACCAATACCAAAGCTTTAGGACACGGATGAAGGGAGGGAGCAAATCAGGTCACCTAAATGGAAGGCACCACGGCTTGCAAAACCTTTCTCCCAAAAATAGCCTCAGAAGAAGCAAAAGTATCAAACTTGTAAAATTTGGTAAAAGTGTGCAGTGAAGACCAAGTCGCTGCCCTACATATCTGATCAACAGAAGCCTCGTTCTTGAAGGCCCATGTGGAAGCCACAGCCCTAGTGGAATGAGCCGTGATTCTTTCGGGAGGCTGCCGTCCGGCAGTCTCGTAAGCCAATCTGATGATGCTTTTAATCCAAAAAGATAGAGAGGTAGAAGTTGCTTTTTGACCTCTCCTTTTACCGGAATAAACAACAAACAAGGAAGATGTTTGTCTAAAATCCTTTGTAGCATCTAAATAGAATTTTAGAGCGCGAACAACATCCAAATTGTGCAACAAACGTTCCTTCTTTGAAACTGGTTTCGGACACAGAGAAGGTACGATAATCTCCTGGTTAATGTTTTTGTTAGAAACAACTTTTGGAAGAAAACCAGGTTTAGTACGTAAAACCACCTTATCTGCATGGAACACCAGATAAGGAGGAGAACACTGCAGAGCAGATAACTCTGAAACTCTTCTAGCAGAAGAAATCGCAACTAAAAACAAAACTTTCCAAGATAATAACTTAATATCAACGGAATGTAAGGGTTCAAACGGAACCCCCTGAAGAACTGAAAGAACTAAGTTGAGACTCCAAGGAGGAGTCAAAGGCTTGTAAACAGGCTTAATTCTAACCAGAGCCTGAACAAAGGCTTGAACATCTGGCACAGCTGCCAGCTTTTTGTGAAGTAACACAGACAAGGCAGAAATCTGTCCCTTCAGGGAACTAGCAGATAATCCTTTTTCCAATCCTTCTTGAAGGAAGGATAGAATCTTAGGAATCTTAACCTTGTCCCAAGGGAATCCTTTAGATTCACACCAACAGATATATTTTTTCCAAATTTTGTGGTAAATCTTTCTAGTTACAGGCTTTCTGGCCTGAACAAGAGTATCGATAACAGAATCTGAGAACCCTCGCTTCGATAAGATCAAGCGTTCAATCTCCAAGCAGTCAGCTGGAGTGAAACCAGATTCGGATGTTCGAACGGACCCTGAACAAGAAGGTCTCGTCTCAAAGGTAGCTTCCAAGGTGGAGCCGATGACATATTCACCAGATCTGCATACCAAGTCCTGCGTGGCCACGCAGGAGCTATCAAGATCACCGACGCCCTCTCCTGATGGATCCTGGCTACCAGCCTGGGGATGAGAGGAAACGGCGGGAACACATAAGCTAGTTTGAAGGTCCAAGGTGCTACTAGTGCATCCACTAGAGCCGCCTTGGGATCCCTGGATCTGGACCCGTAGCAAGGAACTTTGAAGTTCTGACGAGAGGCCATCAGATCCATGTCTGGAATGCCCCACAGCTGAGTGACTTGGGCAAAGATTTCCGGATGGAGTTCCCACTCCCCCGGATGCAATGTCTGACGACTCAGAAAATCCGCTTCCCAATTTTCCACTCCTGGGATGTGGATAGCAGACAGGTGGCAGGAGTGAGACTCCGCCCATAGAATGATTTTGGTCACTTCTTCCATCGCTAGGGAACTCCTTGTTCCCCCCTGATGGTTGATGTACGCAACAGTTGTCATGTTGTCTGATTGAAACCGTATGAACTTGGCCCTCGCTAGCTGAGGCCAGGCCTTGAGAGCATTGAATATCGCTCTCAGTTCCAGAATATTTATCGGTAGAAGAGATTCTTCCCGAGACCAAAGACCCTGAGCTTTCAGGGATCCCCAGACCGCGCCCCAGCCCATCAGACTGGCGTCGGTCGTGACGATGACCCACTCCGGTCTGCGGAATGTCATCCCTTGTGACAGGTTGTCCAGGGACAGCCACCAACGGAGTGAGTCTCTGGTCCTCTGATTTACTTGTATCTTTGGAGACAAGTCTGTATAGTCCCCATTCCACTGACTGAGCATGCACAGTTGTAATGGTCTTAGATGAATGCGCGCAAAAGGGACTATGTCCATTGCCGCTACCATCAAGCCGATCACTTCCATGCACTGCGCTATGGAAGGAAGAGGAACGGAATGAAGTATCCGACAAGAGTCTAGAAGTTTTGTTTTTCTGGCCTCTGTCAGAAAAATCCTCATTTCTAAGGAGTCTATTATTGTTCCCAAGAAGGGAACCCTTGTTGACGGAGATAGAGAACTCTTTTCCACGTTCACTTTCCATCCGTGAGATCTGAGAAAGGCCAGGACAATGTCCGTGTGAGCCTTTGCTTGAGGAAGGGACGACGCTTGAATCAGAATGTCGTCCAAGTAAGGTACTACAGCAATGCCCCTTGGTCTTAGCACAGCTAGAAGGGACCCTAGTACCTTTGTGAAAATCCTTGGAGCAGTGGCTAATCCGAAAGGAAGCGCCACGAACTGGTAATGCTTGTCCAGGAATGCGAACCTTAGGAACCGATGATGTTCCTTGTGGATAGGAATATGTAGATACGCATCCTTTAAATCCACCGTGGTCATGAATTGACCTTCCTGGATGGAAGGAAGAATAGTTCGAATGGTTTCCATCTTGAACGATGGAACCTTGAGAAACTTGTTTAAGATCTTGAGATCTAAGATTGGTCTGAACGTTCCCTCTTTTTTGGGAACTATGAACAGATTGGAGTAGAACCCCATCCCTTGTTCTCTTAATGGAACAGGATGAATCACTCCCATTTTTAACAGGTCTTCTACACAATGTAAGAATGCCTGTCTTTTTATGTGGTCTGAAGACAACTGAGACCTGTGGAACCTCCCCCTTGGGGGAAGCCCCTTGAATTCCAGAAGATAACCTTGGGAGACTATTTCTAGCGCCCAAGGATCCAGAACATCTCTTGCCTGAGCGAAGAGAGAGAGTCTGCCCCCCACCAGATCCGGTCCCGGATCGGGGGCCAACATTTCATGCTGTCTTGGTAGCAGTGGCAGGTTTCTTGGCCTGCTTTCCCTTGTTCCAGCCTTGCATTGGTCTCCAAGCTGGCTTGGCTTGAGAAGTATTACCCTCTTGCTCAGAGGACGTAGCACCTTGGGCTGGTCCATTTCTACGAAAGGGACGAAAATTAGGTTTATTTTTTGCCTTGAAAGGCCGATCCTGAGGAAGGGCGTGGCCCTTACCCCCAGTGATATCAGAGATAATCTCTTTCAAGTCAGGGCCAAACAGCGTTTTCCCCTTGAAAGGAATGTTAAGTAGCTTGTTCTTGGAAGACGCATCAGCTGACCAAGATTTCAACCAAAGCGCTCTGCGCGCCACAATAGCAAACCCAGAATTCTTAGCCGCTAACCTAGCCAATTGCAAAGTGGCGTCTAGGGTGAAAGAATTAGCCAATTTGAGAGCATTGATTCTCTCCATAATCTCCTCATAAGGAGGAGAATCACTATCGACCGCCTTTATCAGCTCATCGAACCAGAAACATGCGGCTGTAGCTACAGGGACAATGCATGAAATTGGTTGTAGAAGGTAACCCTGCTGAACAAACATCTTTTTAAGTAAACCTTCTAATTTTTTATCCATAGGATCTTTGAAAGCACAACTATCCTCTATGGGTATAGTGGTGCGTTTGTTTAAAGTGGAAACCGCTCCCTCGACCTTGGGGACTGTCTGCCATAAGTCCTTTCTGGGGTCGACCATAGGAAACAATTTTTTAAATATGGGGGGAGGGACGAAAGGAATACCGGGCCTTTCCCATTCTTTATTAACAATGTCCGCCACCCGCTTGGGTATAGGAAAAGCTTCTGGGAGCCCTGGGACCTCTAGGAACTTGTCCATTTTACATAGTTTCTCTGGAATGACCAACTTGTCACAATCATCCAGAGTGGATAATACCTCCTTAAGCAGAATGCGGAGATGTTCCAACTTATTTAAACGTAATCACATCAGGTTCAGCTTGTTGAGAAATGTTCCCTGAATCAGTAATTTCTCCCTCAGACAAAACCTCCCTGGCCCCATCAGACTGGGTTAGGGGCCCTTCAGAACCATTATTATCAGCGTCGTCATGCTCTTCAGTATCTAAAACAGAGCAGTCGCGCTTACGCTGATAAGTGTTCATGTTGGCTAAAATGTTTTTGACAGAATTATCCATTACAGCCGTTAATTGATGCATAGTAAGGAGTATTGGCGCGCTAGATGTACTAGGGGCCTCCTGAGTGGGCAAGACTCGTGTAGACGAAGGAGGGAATGATGCAGTACCATGCTTACTCCCCTCACTTGAGGAATCATCTTGGGCATCATTGTCATTGTCACATAAATCACATTTATTTAAATGAATAGGAATTCTGGCTTCCCCACATTCAGAACACAGTCTATCTGGTAGTTCAGACATGTTAAACAGGCATAAACTTGATAACAAAGTACAAAAAACGTTTTAAAATAAAACCGTTACTGTCACTTTAAATTTTAAACTGAACACACTTTATTACTGCAATTTCGAAAAAACATGAAGGAATTGTTCAAAATTCACCAAATTTTCACCACAGTGTCTTAAAGCCTTAAAAGTATTGCACACCAAATTTGGAAGCTTTAACCCTTAAAATAACGGAACCGGAGCCGTTCTTAACTTTAACCCCTTTACAGTCCCTGGTATCTGCTTTGCTGAGACCCAACCAAGCCCAAAGGGGAATACGATACCAAATGACGCCTTCAGAAAGTCTTTTCTAAGTATCAGAGCTCCTCTCACATGCGACTGCATGTCATGCCTCTCAAAAACAAGTGCGCAACACCGGCGCGAAAATGAGGCTCTGCCTATGATTTGGGAAAGCCCCAGAGAATAAGGTGTCTAAAACAGTGCCTGCCGATATTATTATATCAAAATACCCAGAATAAATGATTCCTCAAGGCTAAATATGTGTTAATAATGAATCGATTTAGCCCAGAAAAAGTCTACAGTCTTAATAAGCCCTTGTGAAGCCCTTATTTACGATCTTAATAAACATGGCTTACCGGATCCCATAGGGAAAATGACAGCTTCCAGCATTACATCGTCTTGTTAGAATGTGTCATACCTCAAGCAGCAAGAGACTGCTCACTGTTCCCCCAACTGAAGTTAATTGCTCTCAACAGTCCTGTGTGGAACAGCCATGGATTTTAGTGACGGTTGCTAAAATCATTTTCCTCATACAAACAGAAATCTTCATCTCTTTTCTGTTTCTGAGTAAATAGTACATACCAGCACTATTTCAAAATAACAAACTCTTGATTGAATAATAAAAACTACAGTTAAACACTAAAAAACTCTAAGCCATCTCCGTGGAGATGTTGCCTGTACAACGGCAAAGAGAATGACTGGGGTAGGCGGAGCCTAGGAGGGATCATGTGACCAGCTTTGCTGGGCTCTTTGCCATTTCCTGTTGGGGAGGAGAATATCCCCACAAGTAAGGATGACGCCGTGGACCGGACACACCTATGTTGGAGAAAGACATACGCTAGATTGAATGACCAAAGCGCCACTAATGCATCTACCAATGTCGCATTGGGATCCCTGGACCTGGACCCGTAGCGTGGAACCTTGGAGTTCTGACGAGACGCCATCAGATCCAGATCTGGAATGCCCCATAGTTGGTTAACTGGGCAAAGACCTCCGGGTGAAGTTCCCACTCCCCCGGATGGAAAGTCTAACGACTCAAATAATCCGCCTCCCAGTTGTCTACTCCTGGGATGTGAATTGCAGATAGATGGCAGGAGTGATCCTCCGCCCATTTGATGATCTTGTATACTTCTCTCATCGCCAGGGAACTCTTTGTTCCTCCCTGATGATTGATGTACGCTACAGTCGTCATGATGTCCGACTGAAATCTTATGAATTTGGCCTCCGCTAGTTGAGGCCAAGCCAGGAGCGCATTGAATATCGCTCTCAGTTCCAAAATGTTTATCGGGAGAAGAGATTCTTCCCGAGACCATAGACCCTGAGCTTTCAGGGAGTCCCAGACAGTGCCCCATCCTAAGAGACTGGCGTCGGTCGGGACAATGATCCACTCTGGTCTGCGGAAACTCATTCCCTGGGACAGGTGATCCTGAGACAACCACCAGAGGAGCGAGTCTCTGGTTTTCTGGTCCATTTGTATCTGGGGAGACAAATCTGCATAATCCCCATTCCACTGCTTGAGCATGCACAGTTGCAATGGTCTTAGATGAATTCTGGCAAAAGGGACTATGTCCATAGCCGCAACCATTAGACCGATTACCTCCATGCACTGAGCCACAGAAGGCTGAGGAATGGGATGAAGAACTCGACAAGCATTTGAAAGTTTTGACTTCCTGACTTCCGTCAGAAAGATTTTCATTTCTACCCAGACTATTATTGTTCCCAGGAAGGGAACCCTTGTGACCGGGGACAGGGAACTTTTTTCTACGTTCACCTTCCACCTGTGAGACCTTAGAAAGGCTAGAACAATATCCGTATGAGTCTTCGCTTTGTGGAAGGACGACGCCTGAATTAAGATGTCGTCTAGGTAAGGTGCTACCGCAATGCCCCTTGGCCTTAGCACTGCTAGAAGGGATCCTAACACCTTTGTAAAAATTCTTGGAGCAGTGGCCAATCCGAAGGGAAGAGCCACAAACTGATAATGCTTGTCCAGGAAGGCGAACCTTAGGAACTGATGGTGAACTTTGTGGATCGGAATATGCAGGTATGCATCCTTTAGGTCCACGGTAGTCATGTATTGACCCTCCTGGATCATTGGTAAAATTGTTCGAATTGTTTCCATTTTGAATGATGGAACTCTGAGGAATTTGTTTAGGATCTTTAAGTCCAGAATTGGCCTGAACGTTCCCTCCTTTTTGGGAACTACAAAGAGGTTTGAGTAAAAACCCAGTCCTTGTTCTGCTTTTGGAACTGGGTGTATCACTCCCATTTTTAAAAGGTCTTCTACGCAATGTAAGAATGCCCGTCTCTTTGTCTGGTCTAAAGATAAGCGAGACATGTGAAACCTTCCCTTTGGAGGAAGGTCCTTGAATTCTAGGAGATACCCCTGAGAGACAATCTCTAAAGCCCAGGGGTCTAGGACATCTCTTGCCAAAGCCTGAGCAAAGAGAGAGAGTCTGCCCCCTACCAGATCCGGTCCCGGATCGGGGGCTATCCTTTCATGCTGATTTGGTAGCAGCAGCAGGCTTCATGGCCTGTTTCCCCTTGTTCCAGCCTTGCAATGGTTTCCATGCTGGTTTGGGCTGGGAAGGGTTACCCTCTTGTCTAGAGGCTGTAGAGCTAGGAGTCGGTCAGTTCCTGAAATTGCGAAAGGAACGAAAATTAGACTTATTTTTTGCTTTGAAAGGTCTATCCTGTGGAAGGGCATGGCCCTTTCCCCCAGTGATGTCTGAAATAATCTCTTTCAATTCTGGCCCGAATAGGGTCTTACCCTTGAAAGGAATAGTAAGCAATTTTGTTTTGGACGACACATCCGCCGAACAAGATTTTAGCCAAAGCGCCCAGCGCGCCACTATTGCAAAACCTGAATTTTCCGCCGCTAATTTAGCTAATGAAAAGCGGCATCTAAAATAAAGGAATTAGCCAACTTCAGTGCGTGAATTCTGTCCATGACTTCATCATATGGAGTCTCCTTCTGGAGCGAATTTTCTAGTTCATCGAACCAAAAAAACGCCGCCGTGTTGACAGTAATAATGCACAAAATTGGTTGAAGAAGGAAACCTTGCTGAACAAAAATTTTATTAAGCAATCCTTCTAATTTTTTTTTCCATAGGATCTTTGAAAGCGCAACTGTCCTCTATTGGAATAGTTGTGCGCTTAGCTAACGTTGAAACTGCCCCCTCTACCTTAGGGACCGTCTGCCATGCGTCCCTTCTGGGGTCAACAATGGGGAACATTTTTTAAATATAGGAGGGGGACCAAAAGGAACACCTGGCTTCTCCCACTCCTTAGTCACTATATCCGCCATCTTAGGTATCGCAAACGCATCAGTGTGTACTGGGACCTCTAGGAAATTGTCCATTTTACACAATTTTTCACCAAAGGATCACGATCATCAAGTGCAGCTAGGACCTCCTTAAGTAGGGCGTGGAGGTGTTCTAGCTTAAATTTAAATGTTATGGTATCAGGCTCTGCCTGCTGAGAAACTTTTCCTGTCAGAAATTTCTCCCTCAGACAGGCCCTCCCTCACTGCCAATTCAGCTTGATGTGAGGGCACTACAGATAAATTATCCTCTGCATCTGCTTGCTCATTGTCTGTGTTTAAAACTGAGCAATCACGCTTCCTAGGAAAGGCTGGCAGTTTGGATAAAAAATGCTAATTGTTGCATAGTAATCGCAATTGGTGCACTAGATGTACTGGGCATCGCCTGCGCGGGCATAGCTGGTGTTGACACAGAAGGAGAGGAAAGCAAGCTATCTTCACTACCTTCAGCTAAAGAATCATCTTGGGCTATATTTTTAAGTGTGATTGTACTGTCCTTAAGCTAGTTGGACACTATGGCACACTGCACACATACATTTAATGGGGGAACCACCTTGGCCTTTGGACATACAGAACATAGTCTATCTGAAGATTCAGACATGTTTGACAGGCTTAAACAGAACTACAATGCAATAAAAATTATTTTTGACAAATGTGTGCTCTTTAAATAATAAAAGAGCACACATTATTACTGAAACATCAAAAAACCATGAAATAAACTTCCGATTTTAATGAAATGTTCACCACAGAGCCTTAATGCTTTGAAAAGATTGCACTCAAATTTTCAGACCAATTAACCCCTTAATGCCCAAACCGGAGCTAATAACAGTTATTAACCGGTTAACACACTACAGTACTAGCCCCAGCTTCCCCTGGAGCCTTTACCTTTGTTAGGGATTATTTTAGTAGGAAATAAGCCTCCCTGGAGTCCTTTCTGATGCCCCACATGAAGCTGCATGGACTACCTAGGCAAAATCAACTGCGCAATTGAGGCCTGAAAATGAGGCCTCCTCCCTCTTCATTCCAGAGTGGAGGGGCCTTTCTGACTAGATTTAGGTGTCCAAATAAGTGCCAGGCCGAAATTAAACCCCAAAAGTGTTTTAAAGTCTGCAAAAACACCTTATTTATAGTGAAAAACATGCTAAAAAGCAATCGATTTTAAAGCCCACAATAGTGTCAACCAGCATAGAGCCCTAAATATAAGCCATCATTTTATACAGAGTCTAAGAAAAAATGGCTTACCTATCCCAGACGGAATTTCTGACAGTCTTCTAGCATTACATGGTCTTGTTAGAAAAATGACTGATCATACCTGAAGCAGTTAAGCCTGCAAACTGTTCCCCCCAACTGATGTTCTCCGGGTTTCAACAGTCCTGCGTGGGAACAGCAATGGATTTTAGTTACTGGTGCTAAAATCATACTCCTCTCAACAGAAATCTTCTTCACTTTCTGCTGCAGAGTAAATAGTACAAACCGGCACTATTTTAAAATAACAAACTCTTGATAGAAGAAATAAAAAACTACAACTAACACCACATACTCTTTACCACCCCCGTGGAGATGCTACTTGTTCAGAGCGGCAAAGAGAATGACTGGGGGTCGGAGCTATATGGACAGCTCTGCTGTTGTGCTCTCTTTGCCACTTCCTGTAGGGAATGAGAATAGCCCACAAGTAAGGATGAAGCCGTGGACCGGACACACCAATGTAGGAGAAAAGCAGAACATAATTTATCTGGTGGTAAATCTTGTTTAAAATAGCTCAACCTTCCACCAGATTATGTTTATGTCTTTGATTTTTCCTAAAAAATGCTAAAAGGTTCTGTACGGAGCCCAAGTCAACTCAACTCTAGCATGCAGTTAATCCAATGACTATTACGCATTCATGTTTGTGATTCCAGAGGCTCAGCTACTTGCGGCACTGTGTGCCGGGTCAAGTGAATATTCTTAACACACTAATCCCCTAAGAGTACAAATATATGCGCTGTATATTGACCAGCAATAAAATTACAACTGCCCCTGATTTACGCTGTTGTACCCTCCTCAAATTTACCGAACTTTATAACTTACCCTGATAGAATGGTGAACCACACAGGCTGACTATTGCTAAGTAATAATAAGCTTCTTCTATTTTATACCTTAATCTTATATCTGGCCTTCCCATATCACACAGTTGTCACTAACTTGTGCTTCTAAAAAGGGCGAGTATTATGCATATTCTTTCTAGTATTTTCCTGTTGCCAGGTACAGGGCCGTGCCCAGGGGACAGGGTATACTTTTGTACTCTCTCCTTGAACCATTTCACCCTAATTCACCCTGTTATTTCAGAAACAGTCACAGTCCTACAAATGACCTGGAGGCTACGTTCTAGCTGATCACAACCTTCTGTCTAGTAGCGTTTACACAGTTTTAACCTGCCAAGCCCACTAGTTGCAAGGTAGCCACCCAGTGTTACACTTGGAACCTGGTAACCTTCTGCTATGGTAACTTACCACTAGTTCCTACACTACATTTCAAATCAGGTTATTTAACAGCTTATCATCACAGGAGAATACTTAGCAACCTTAATTTTCTAGGTATTTACGCTGTGCGCTATATGTCAGGTTACATATGATATATTCCGAGACTAAAAGCCTATTAAGTGTATGTTAACTGTTTATCTTGATTCTGCTAAAAGGATAAATACCTCTTACCCATTGCACTACCACCTACCCCCCTCACATAATGAGCCCCCTAGTTTATGAGGACTTCAGATACAGCTTCTCTTGTCTATGCCACAACCTTCACTATCCCCTTAGTATTTATTTCTCCATAATACTATAGTGCTGACTCTACTTACCATACTTAGTCCAGCAGGACTGACTAACAGAACCTAACCGTTGAGTCTGCAATTTTAAAGCACTTTTCAATGGCCTTCTTTGAGACTACTAAGACCATGATAGGGCCCAAAAGTGAACCCTTTGTAAATAGAAGGCTTCACTACTAATTCCATATTAAAAATAAAAGTTGAGGTCTTGATATAAAGACCCATAAGTGGTCTACTATATTTGGTGTAACCTTCAGTTATTGTTTTATATTTTTGTTGATTTTGGGCCTGAATGTGACCTCTTAAAAAGTTATGAAGGCTTAAAATGTTTGCCTTGGCATGTTGCTGAATTGTTCATCTTTTCTTTTTGCAGCAATTGTTAGCACTAATTGTTTTGTGCCATATACATCGCAATTACTGTTTATTACTTGTGCAATCCATATAAGTAGCCCATAAGATGTAATTTGCAACAAGCAATTTCAAAATTTTATTGTATAATGCTGCAATTCCTTGTCTGTATGCCGAATTAACACCTCAATAAAAAAAAAAGTATATTTAAAAAAAAAACATTTATCGCCATTAAAGTCTATCGAGAATTTTTATGATACCAGCCCAGAAGCAGAACGATGAGATTTTATTTAGTTAAAAATAAACAAACCATAAACAATATTTATTTAGAACAAAATAAACAAACCATTTTTTTTTTTTTAAAGTAAACTTTCACCATCTGTAATGTAACATCAGAAATCTTTCATACAACTTATATTAAACATGGATGGTAAAAAACACCACTATACTAAAATGTTTAACCCCTATCCCGCCACCCCCGGAGCCCACGGCAACTCTAATAAAGTTATTAACCCCCATCCCACTGCTCCCGAAGCCCATCGCAACTCTAATAAAGTTATTAACCCCTATCCCGCTGCTCCCGGAGCCCACCGCAACTCTAATAAAGTTATTAACCCCTATCCCTCCGCTCCCGGACCCCACTGCAATTAAATAAAGTTATTAACCCCTATTCCGCCGCTCCCGGAGCCCACCGAAACTCTAATAAAGTTATTAACCCCTATTCCGCCGCTCCCCAACACTGCCGCAACTAACTAACTGTATTAACCCCTATTCCTCCACTCCCGGAGCCCACCGCAACTAAATAAATGTATTAACCCCTAAACCCCTAGCCTCCAACATCACTACCACTTACTAAACCTATTAACCCCTAAACCGCCAGCCCCCCACATCGCAATAAACTAAAATTAAGCTATTAACCCCTAAACCTAACAACCCGCTAACTTTACATTAAAATTACAACTTCCCTATCTTATAATAAATTTAAACTTACCTTTAGAATTAAATTAAACTATATTAAACTATTAATTAACCTACCCTAACTATTATACTAAAATTACATTAAACTATACTAAACTATTAATTAACCTACCCAAACTGTTATACTAAAATTACATTAAACTACAAATTAAATTAACTATATTA
Organism: Bombina bombina; assembly: GCF_027579735.1. NCBI lineage: Eukaryota > Metazoa > Chordata > Amphibia > Anura > Bombinatoridae > Bombina > Bombina bombina. The sequence continues at coordinate 68,163,633 of NC_069503.1, forward strand.
TATAGTTTAAAAATCTAACCCTACTCAAATAATTTAAATCTACTATTAAAAATTACAAAGTTACAAAAAACTAACAACTAAGTTACACAAAATAAAAAATAAAATGATCAAATATTTAAACTAATTACACCTAATCTAAGAGCCCTGTGAAAATAAAAAAGCCCCCCCAAAATAAAAAAAAACCCTAGCCTACCATAAACTACCAATGGCCCTTAAAAGGGCCCTTTGCGGGGCATTGCCCCAAAGAAATCAGCTCTTTTACCTGTAAATAAAAATACAAACAACCACCCAACAGTAAAACCCACCAGCCACACAACCAACCCCCCCAAATAAAAACCTACCTAAAAAAACCTAAGCTCCCCATTGCCATGAAAAGGACATTTGGATGGGCATTGCCCTTTAAAGGGCATTTAGCTCTTTTTCCGCCCAAAGTCCCTAACCTAAAATTAAAACCCACCCAATAAAAGCTTAAAAAAACCTAACACTAACCCCCGAAGGTCCACTTACAGTTTTTGAAGACCCGACATCCATCCTCAACGAAGCGGTAGAAGTCCTCAGCGAAGCCAGCAGAAGTCTTCATCCAAGCTGGCAGACATCTTAATCCAGACGGCATCTTCTATCTTCATCCATCCGGCGCGGAGCGGCTCCATCTTCAAGACATCCGGCGTGGAGCATCCTCTTCAATCAACGTCTTCTAGAACAATAAAGTTTCCTTTAAATGACGTCATCCAAGATGGCGTCCCTTAGATTCCGATTGGCTGATAGAATTCTATCAGCCAAACGGAATTAAGGTTGAAAAAACCCTATTGGCTGTTGCAATCAGCCAATAGGATTGAGTTTCCATCCTATTGGTTGATCCAATCAGCCAATATGATTGAGCTTGCATTCTAATGGCTGATTGGAACAGCCAATAGAATGCAAGCTCAATCCTATTCTGGCACAGATAGCAGTACAGTGTGTATTATCCCTTCAATAGCACAGAGAGCTGGAGTGTGCATTAACCCTTCACAAGCACAGAGGGCTGCACAGTGTGTATTAACCCTTTACTAGCACAGAGAGCTGCACAGTGTGTATTAACCCTTTACTAGCACAAAGAGCTGCACTGTGTGTATTATCCATTCACTAGCACAGAGAGCAGTACAGTGTGTATTAACCCTTCACTAGCAAAGAGAGCAGCACAGTGTATTAACCCTTCACTAGCACAGAGAGCTACACAGAGTAACTAACTAATACAAGAGTTGAACAGCACTTAGTATCCCATTGCCAGGCACAAGTAGATGAGTAAAATGCATTAAAAGAACAACATTTATAACAATTATAAACTTTATAAGCAGACCAGAAAATCAATAAAACTTTTTATCACACAATACACACAGCCTGACTCACTCACCCAGCAACAGCTGCACAGGAAGTAAATGGGAGGGGAACAAAGGTCTGCTCAATACTGAACTACATTACCCAGAATACATGCAGAGAAGTCACATGTTAAGCAGCAGCCAATCAAACAAAAGAAAATATGTAACCATTTCAAAGACAAATCAGATGCTTTTTAACATGTTTAAATGCTGCAAATAAATAAAAACAGAATTTATGTTTACCTGATAAATTACTTTCTCCAACGGTGTGTCCGGTCCACGGCGTCATCCTTACTTGTGGGATATTCTCTTCCCCAACAGGAAATGGCAAAGAGCCCAGCAAAGCTGGTCACATGATCCCTCCTAGGCTCCGCCTACCCCAGTCATTCGACCGACGTTAAGGAGGAATATTTGCATAGGAGAAACCATATGGTACCGTGGTGACTGTAGTTAAAGAAAATAAATTATCAGACCTGATTAAAAAACCAGGGCGGGCCGTGGACCGGACACACCGTTGGAGAAAGTAATTTATCAGGTAAACATAAATTCTGTTTTCTCCAACATAGGTGTGTCCGGTCCACGGCGTCATCCTTACTTGTGGGAACCAATACCAAAGCTTTAGGACACGGATGAAGCAAATCAGGTCACCTAAATGGAAGGCACCACGGCTTGCAAAACCTTTCTCCCAAAAATAGCCTCAGAAGAAGCAAAAGTATCAAACTTGTAAAATTTGGTAAAAGTGTGCAGTGAAGACCAAGTCGCTGCCCTACATATCTGATCAACAGAAGCCTCGTTCTTGAAGGCCCATGTGGAAGCCACAGCCCTAGTGGAATGAGCTGTGATTCTTTCGGGAGGCTGCCGACCGGCAGTCTCGTAAGCCAATCTGATGATGCTTTTAATCCAAAAAGAGAGAGAGGTAGAAGTTGCTTTTTGACCTCTCCTTTTACCTGAATAAACAACAAACAAGGAAGATGTTTGTCTAAAATCCTTTGTAGCATCTAAATAGAATTTTAGAGCGCGAACAACATCCAAATTGTGCAACAAACGTTCCTTCTTTGAAACTGGTTTCGGACACAGAGAAGGTACGATAATCTCCTGGTTAATGTTTTTGTTAGAAACAACTTTTGGAAGAAAACCAGGTTTAGTACGTAAAACCACCTTATCTGCATGGAACACCAGATAAGGAGGAGAACACTGCAGAGCAGATAATTCTGAAACTCTTCTAGCAGAAGAAATTGCAACTAAAAACAAAACTTTCCAAGATAATAACTTAATATCAACGGAATGTAAGGGTTCAAACGGAACCCCCTGAAGAACTGAAAGAACTAAATTGAGACTCCAAGGAGGAGTCAAAGGTTTGTAAACAGGCTTGATTCTAACCAGAGCCTGAACAAAGGCTTGAACATCTGGCACAGCTGCCAGCTTTTTGTGAAGTAACACCGACAAGGCAGAAATCTGTCCTTTCAGGGAACTTGCCGATAATCCTTTTTCCAATCCTTCTTGAAGGAAGGATAGAATCCTAGGAATCTTAACCTTGTCCCAAGGGAATCCTTTAGATTCACACCAACAGATATATTTTTTCCAAATTTTGTGGTAAATCTTTCTAGTTACAGGCTTTCTGGCCTGAACAAGAGTATCGATAACAGAATCTGAGAAACCTCGCTTCGATAAAATCAAGCGTTCAATCTCCAAGCAGTCAGCTGGAGTGAAACCAGATTCGGATGTTCGAACGGACCCTGAACAAGAAGGTCTCGTCTCAAAGGTAGCTTCCAAGGTGGAGCCGATGACATATTCACCAGATCTGCATACCAAGTCCTGCGTGGCCACGCAGGAGCTATCAAGATCACCGACGCCCTCTCCTGATTGATCCTGGCTACCAGCCTGGGGATGAGAGGAAACGGCGGGAACACATAAGCTAGTTTGAAGGTCCAAGGTGCTACTAGTGCATCCACTAGAGCCGCCTTGGGATCCCTGGATCTGGACCCGTAGGAGGGAACTTTGAAGTTCTGACGAGAGGCCATTAGATCCATGTCTGGAATGCCCCACAGCTGAGTGACTTGGGCAAAGATTTCCGGATGGAGTTCCCACTCCCCCGGATGCAATGTCTGACGACTCAGAAAATCCGCTTCCCAATTTTCCACTCCCGGGATGTGGATAGCAGACAGGTGGCAGGAGTGAGACTCCGCCCATAGAATAATCTTGGTCACTTCTTCCATCGCTAGGGAACTCCTTGTTCCCCCCTGATGGTTGATGTACGCAACAGTCGTCATGTTGTCTGATTGAAACCGTATGAACTTGGTCCTCGCTAGCTGAGGCCAAGCCTTGAGAGCATTGAATATCGCTCTCAGTTCCAGAATATTTATCGGTAGAAGAGATTCTTCCCGAGACCAAAGACCCTGAGCTTTCAGGGATCCCCAGACCGCGCCCCAGCCCATCAGACTGGCGTCGGTCGTGACAATGACCCACTCTGGTCTGCGGAATGTCATCCCTTGTGACAGGTTGTCCAGGGACAGCCACCAACGGAGTGAGTCTCTGGTCCTCTGATTTACTTGTATCTTTGGAGACAAGTCTGTATAGTCCCCATTCCACTGACTGAGCATGCACAGTTGTAATGGTCTTAGATGAATGCGCGCAAAAGGAACTATGTCCATTGCCGCTACCATCAACCCGATCACTTCCATGCACTGAGCTACGGAAGGAAGAGGAACGGAATGAAGTATCCGACAAGAGTCCAGAAGTTTTGTTTTTCTGGCCTCTGTTAGAAAAATCCTCATTTCTGAGGAGTCTATAATTGTTCCCAAGAAGGGAACCCTTGTTGACGGGGATAGTGAACTCTTTTCCACGTTCACTTTCCAGCTGTGAGATCTGAGAAAGGCCAGGACGATGTCCGTGTGAGCCTTTGCTCGAGGGAGGGACGACGCTTGAATCAGAATGTCGTCCAGGTAAGGTACTACTGCAATGCCCCTTGGTCTTAGCACCGCTAGAAGGGACCCTAGTACCTTTGTGAAAATCCTTGGAGCAGTGGCTAATCCGAAAGGAAGCGCCACAAACTGGTAATGTTTGTCCAGGAATGCAAACCTTAGGAACCGATGATGTTCCTTGTGGATAGGAATATGTAGATACGCATCCTTTAAATCCACCGTGGTCATGAATTGACCTTCCTAGATGGAAGGAAGGATAGTTCGAATGGTTTCCATCTTGAACGATGGGACCTTGAGAAATTTGTTTAAGATCTTGAGATCTAAGATTGGTCTGAACGTTCCCTCTTTTTTGGGAACTATGAACAGATTGGAGTAGAACCCCATCCCTTGTTCTCTTAATGGAACCGGATGAATCACTCCCATTTTTAACAGGTCTTCTACACAATGTAAGAACGCCTGTCTTTTTATGTGGTCTGAAGACAACTGAGACCTGTGGAACCTTCCCCTTGGGGGAAGTCCCTTGAATTCCAGAAGATAACCCTGGGAGACTATTTCTAGCACCCAAGGATCCAGAACATCTCTTGCCCAAGCCTGAGCGAAGAGAGAGAGTCTGCCCCCCACCAGATCCGGTCCCGGATCGGGGGCCAATATTTCATGCTGTCTTGGTAGCAGTGGCAGGTTTCTTGGCCTGCTTTCCCTTGTTCCAGCCTTGCATTGGTCTCCAAGCTGGCTTGGCTTGAGAAGTATTACCCTCTTGCTTAGAGGACGTAGCACTTTGGGCTGGTCCGTTTTTACGAAAGGGACGAAAATTAGGTCTATTTTTTGCCTTGAAAGGCCGATCCTGAGGAAGGGCGTGGCCCTTACCCCCAGTGATATCAGAGATAATCTCTTTCAAGTCAGGGCCAAACAGCGTTTTCCCCTTGAAAGGAATGTTTAGTAGCTTGTTCTTGGAAGACGCATCAGCCGACCAAGATTTCAACCAAAGCGCTCTGCGCGCCACAATAGCAAACCCAGAATTCTTAGCCGCTAACCTAGCCAATTGCAAAGTGGCGTCTAGAGTGAAAGAATTAGCCAATTTGAGAGCATTGATTCTGTCCATAATCTCCTCATAAGGAGGAGAATCACTATCGAGCACCTTTATCAGTTCATCAAACCAGAAATATGCGGCTGTAGTGACAGGGACAATGCATGAAATGGGTTGTAGAAGGTAACCCTGCTGAACAAACATCTTTTTAAGCAAACCTTCTAATTTTTTATCCATAGGATCTTTGAAAGCACAACTATCCTCTATGGGTATAGTGGTGCGTTTGTTTAAAGTAGAAACCGCTCCCTCGACCTTGGGGACTGACTGCCATAAGTCCTTTCTGGGGTCGACCATAGGAAACAATTTTTTAAATATGGGGGGAGGGACGAAAGGAATACCGGGCCTTTCCCATTCTTTATTAACAATGTCCGCCACCCGCTTGGGTATAGGAAAAGCTTCTGGGAGCCCCGGCACCTCTAGGAACTTGTCCATTTTACATAGTTTCTCTGGGATGACCAACTTTTCACAATCATCCAGAGTGGATAATACCTCCTTAAGCAAAATGCGGAGGTGTTCCAACTTAAATTTAAATGTAATCACATCAGATTCAGCCTGATGAGAAATGTTCCCTGAATCAGTAATTTCTCCCTCAGACAAAACCTCCCTGGCCCCCTCAGGTTGGGTTAGGGGCCCTTCAGAGATATTAATATCAGCGTCGTCATGCTCTTCAGTAACTAAAACAGAGCAGCCACGCTTACGCTGACAAGGGTTCATTTTGGCTAAAATGTTTTTGACAGAATTATCCATTACAGCCGTTAATTGTTGCATAGTAAGGAGTATTGGCGCGCTAGATGTACTAGGGGCCTCCTGAGTGGGCAAGACTCGTGTAGACGAAGGAGGGAATGATGCAGTACCATGCTTACTCCCCTCACTTGAGGAATCATCTTGGGCATCATTGTCATTATCACATAAATCACATTTATTTAAATGAATAGGAATTCTGGCTTCCCCACATTCAGAACACAGTCTATCTGGTAGTTCAGACATGTTAAACAGGCATAAACTTGATAAGAAAGTACAAAAAACGTTTTAAAATAAAACCGTTACTGTCACTTTAAATTTTAAACTGAACACACTTTAATACTGCAATTGCGAAAAAACATGAAGGAATTGTTCAAAATTCACCAAATTTTCACCACAGTGTCTTAAAGCCTTAAAAATATTGCACACCAAATTTGGAAGCTTTAACCCTTAAAATAACGGAACCGGAGCCGTTTTAAGCTTTAACCCCTTTACAGTCCCTGGTATCTGCTTTGCTGAGACCCAACCAAACCCAAAGGGGAATACGATACCAATGACGCCTTCAGAAAGTCTTTTCTAAGTATCAGAGCTCCTCTCACATGCGACTGCATGCCATGCCTCTCAAAAACAAGTGCGCCACAGCGGCGCGAAAATGAGACTCTGCTTATGCTTTGGGAAAGCCCCTAAGAAATAAGGTGTCTAATACAGTGCCTGCCGATATTATTATATCAAAATACCCAGATAAAATGATTCCTCAAGGCTAAATATGTGTTAATAATGAATCGATTTAGCCCAGAAATGTCTACAGTCTAAATAAGCCCTTGTGAAGCCCTTATTTACGATCGTAATAAACATGGCTTACCGGATCCCATAGGGAAAATGACAGCTTCCAGCATTACATCGTCTTGTTAGAATGTGTCATACCTCAAGCAGCAAGAGACTGCATACTGTTCCCCCAACTGAAGTTAATTGCTCTCAACAGTCCTGTGTGGAACAGCCATGGATTTTAGTTACGGTTGCTAAAATCATTTTCCTCATACAAACAGAAATCTTCATCTCTTTTCTGTTTCTGAGTAAATAGTACATACCAGCACTATTTCAAAATAACAAACTCTTGATTGAATAATAAAAAACTACAGTTAAACACTAAAAAACTCTAAGCCATCTCCGTGGAGATGTTGCCTGTACAACGGCAAAGAGAATGACTGGGGTAGGCGGAGCCTAGGAGGGATCATGTGACCAGCTTTGCTGGGCTCTTTGCCATTTCCTGTTGGGGAAGAGAATATCCCACAAGTAAGGATGACGCCGTGGACCGGACACACCTATGTTGGAGAAATTAGTAACTGAGCAAATTATCACTGTCATATCCTCTACTAGTACATTACAGCTACACTATATACATAAAGCTACACTATATACATTACAGCTGCACTATATACATAAAGCTGCACTATATACATAAAGCTGCACTATATACATAAAGCTGCACTATATACATAAAGCTACACTATATACATAAAGCTACACTATATACATTACAGCTACACTATATACATAAAGCTGCACTATATACATTACAGCTACACTATATACATTACAGCTACACTATATACATAAAGCTACACTATATACATAAAGCTGCACTATATACATAAAGCTGCACTATATATATTAGCACTATTACTAGCACTGAGAAGAGTTGCACTTTGTATTAACCTCTTCACCAGCACATAGAGCTGCACTGTGTGAATTAACCCTTCTCTAGCACAGAGAGCAGCACAGTGTGCATTAACCCTTCACTAGCACAGAGAGCAGCACAGTGTGTATTAACCCTTCACTAGCACAGAAGGCAGCACAGTGTGCATTAACCATTCACTAGCACAGAGAGCAGCACAGTGGGTATTAAACCTTCACTAGCACAGAGAGCTGCACAGTGTGTGTTAACCCTTCACTAGCACAGAGAGCTGCACAGTGTGTATTAACCCTTCACTAGCACAGAGAGCAGCACAGTGTGTATTAACCCTTCACTAGCACAGAGAGCAGCACAGTGTGTATTAACCCTTCACTAGCACAGAGAGCAGCACAGTGTGTATTAACCCTTGACTAGCACAGAGAGCAGCACAGTGTGTATTAACCCTTGACTAGCACAGAGAGCTGCACAGTGTGCATTAACCATTCACTAGCACAGAGAGCTGCACAGTGTGTATTAACCATTCACTAGCACAGAGAGCAGCACAGTGTGAATTAACCCTTCACTAGCACAGAGAGCTGCACAGTGTGTATTAACCCTTCACTAGCACAGAGAGCTGCACAGTGTGTATTAACCCTTCACTAGCACAGAGAGCTGCACAGTGTGTATTAACCCTTCACTAGCACAGAGAGCTGCACAGTGTGTATTAACCCTTCACTAGCACAGAGAGCTGCACAGTGTGTATTAACCATTCACTAGCACAGAGAGCAGCACAGTGTGTATTAACCATTCACTAGCACAGAGAGCAGCACAGTGTGTATTAACCCTTCACTAGCACAGAGAGCAGTACAGTGTGTATTAACCCTTCACTAGCACAGAGAGCTGCACAGTGTGTATGAACCCTTCACTAGCACAGAGAACAGCACAGTGTGTATTAACCCTTCACTAGCACAGAGAGCTGCACAGTGTGTATGAACCCTTCACTAGCACAGAGAACAGCACAGTGTGTATTAACCCTTCACTAGCACAGAGAGCTGCACAGTGTGTATTAACCCTTCACTAGCACAGAGGGTAGCACAGTGTGTATTAACCCTTCACTAGCACAGAGGGTAGCACAGTGTGCATTAACCATTCACTAGCACAGAGAGCAGCACAGAGTAACTAACTAACACAAGAGTTGAACAGTACTTAGTATCCCATTGCCAGGCACAAGTAGATGAGTAAAATGCATTAAAAGAACAACATTTATAACAATTATAAACTTTTTAAGCAGACCAGAAAATCAATAAAACTTTTTATCACACAATACACACAGCCTGACTCACCCACCCAGCAACAGCTGCACAGGAAGTAAATGGGAGGGGAACAAAGGTCTGCTCAATACTGAACTACATTACCCAGAATACATGCTGAGAAGTCACATGTAAAGCAGCAGCCAATCAAACAAAAGAAAATATGTAACCATTTCAAAGACAAATCAGATGCTTTTTAACATGTTTAAATGCTGCAAATTAATAGAATTAGTAACTGAGCCCATTTTCACTGTAATATCCTCTACTAGTGCATTACAGCTACACTATATACATAAAGCTACACTATATACATTACAGCTACATTATATACATAAAGCTACACTATATACATTACAGCTACACAATATACATTACAGCTACACAATATACATAAAGCTAGGCTTACCAGAAGTCCCACTTTTACTGGGATTGTCCCGGTTTGGAGGCGCTGTCCCAGTGTCCCACCCAGTTGTTCATTTTGTCCCAGTAGGGTTGCCACCTCCAGGTTTCAAATCATGTGTCCGGGATTCAGACCACCTGAAACCCGGACACATTATTCAAATGACTGGACTGTGGCTCTCCAGCTTAGTTGGATGCTGATACTTTGTTACATACAGCCCTGCTTAGCTTAACGTTCGTGTCCTTCAAAGTTTAGTAATACAGGCTGAGTGAGCAGCGTAAGTTTTTTTAATTTTGTAGTACTACTTGGTTTATTTTTCTATGAATTTAACACCCCCCCCCCCCCGACTCCTGGTGACATCACTGGTGATACACCTTTAGGGGAATCATATGGGTATGACTAGGCCTGGATCTTGCTTTACTTCATGCAGGATAGCATTTTGGCTATAATCTTCCTGCATTATGGTATAGAGTAGCCTCTTAAACAGCTTTAGCAGGTACGTGTTTCTTTTTTTACTTTCATTCAATGTTGTATTTATGCCTTATCAGTATTTGGCTCTGTTCCTTAATTAGACACATAAAACACATATTACACTGCAGATAATAAATTGTGAAATTGATAATTACGAAAGTGATAATTATGCTTGATGTTTGGCATTATTTAGAATCTGAGATTTAGATTAATGATTTATTTGCCATGACAACGTAATGGTGCCTTTTTCACTAGGGGGTGGTGTTAGGGTCTATTTAAACTATGTGATTCACTTGTTTGACTGAGGAAGGGTAGAGTATCCACGAAACATTACACACATGAAAGCTACTACTTCAAAAGGACCGGTAATTGCCACGCCCCCTTGACCACGCTCCTGACCACACCCCCACTGGCAACGCACCAGGTGGTCCCAGTTTCACCTCTAAAAATTATGGTAAGCCTACATAAAGCTACACTATATACATGTAGCTTTATGTATATAGTGTAGCTGTATGTATATAGTGTAGCTGTATGTATATAGTGTAGCTGTATGTATATAGTGTAGCTGTATGTATATAGTGTAGCTGTATGTATATAGTGTAGCTGTATGTATATAGTGTAGCTGTATGTATATAGTGTAGCTGTATGTATATAGTGTAGCTGTATGTATATAGTGTAGCTGTATGTATATAGTGTAGCTGTATGTATATAGTGTAGCTGTATGTATATAGTGTAGCTGTATGTATATAGTGTAGCTGTATGTATATAGTGTAGCTGTATGTATATAGTGTAGCTGTATGTATATAGTGTAGCTGTATGTATATAGTGTAGCTGTATGTATATAGTGTAGCTGTATGTATATAGTGTAGCTGTATGTATATAGTGTAGCTGTATGTATATAGTGTAGCTGTATGTATATAGTGTAGCTGTATGTATATAGTGTAGCTGTATGTATATAGTGTAGCTGTATGTATATAGTGTAGCTGTATGTATATAGTGTAGCTGTATGTATATAGTGTAGCTGTATGTATATAGTGTAGCTGTATGTATATAGTGTAGCTTTACTATATACATACAGCTACACTATATACATAAAGCTACACTATATACATAAAGCTACACTATATACACATTACAGCTACACTATATACATAAAGCTACACTATATACATTACAGCTACACTATATACATAAAGCTACACTATATACATAAAGCTACACAATATACATAAAGCTACACAATATATATTAGCACTTTCACTAGCACTGAGAAGAGCTGCACTTTGTAACCCCTTCACTGGCACAGAAAGCAGCACAGTGTGTATTAACCCTTCACTAGCACAAAGAGTAGCACAGTGTGTATTAACCGTTCACTAGAAAGGGGTGATAGATTTGCGCTAGAACAAGAGGGTATGGCTAGTGAGTTTTAGATGGGATTTCCTCTAAAGATCCCAAAAAAGAGAGAGATAGCATGCAAGGGGAAAAACACACCAGCGCTTAAAATAGGCTGTTATACCCAAGAATCACAGAGTCAGTATAAGGATATAGAAAAGTATTTATTACTAGATTACTTTAGGACAAGGAATACAATTATAAATCCTCACTCAAAATAAACTAAAATAGGTGTAGGTTGGCCAACCTAGGATACTAATATTTAGATAAATAGAAATGTCTCTAAGTATAAAACATATGTTAAAATTGTATGTAAAAATATATATAAAACATATGTGAGATTCAATATAAAAAGAGCACATATGTGAGAAAAAAATGAATGAACACTTTAAAAGCGAGTATTATGCAACACACAGCAATATACCGTATATAACATATGGCAAATTCAAAGCTTGCTGATAGATCAATTCTGAGCAACAAACACTAACAGACCTATTAGGAGTACTGAAAATAACAACCACTTCTGATCGTGGGTTAGTGTCCGATGAGAGTTATAAATCTATAAGGCTGTATTGTCAGTGATTCAAGTAATAAAATACTTCAGAAAATGAAGAACGGATTAAACCTGTATGGTTTTTGTTAGTCCGTATAAAGAGCAGCTGAATGGTACCTTTTATGTTGTATATCCAGTTGTGGCAACAATGGTGTGTCAGGATAATATTTCCAATATCTCCGAAAAGTAGCCGATCGTGAAGCCGGTTTCCTCCTCTTGGCGTTCTCCCGCTGAGCTGGTTTATGGCACAGGAGGAAGTCAGAGACAGAGAGGAGGTGGACGTGGTTGTTCTCTTTAGTGTATTGTGTGGGCATTGGACTATTGCTGTTAGGAGCTGACTCTAAGGGACCAGAGGCCTGAGATATGGTTAGACATCTGCACAGGTTAAGATTACACTACTATAGCCGTAGAGCCGGCATCTAAACCTGATCGAGAGCGGTAACTCCCCCACAAACAGCCAGGACCTATCAGAGCCCCTTCAGGAGAAGGCGCGCACTCTGTAGGTGCTCAGCGGGAGAATGCCAAGAGGAGGAAACCGGCTTCACGATCGGCTACTTTTCGGAGATATTGGAAATATTATCCTGACACACCATTTTTGCCACAACTGGATATACAACATAAAAGGTACCATTCAGCTGCTCTTTATACGGACTAACAAAAACCATACAGGTTTAATCCGTTCTTCATTTTCTGAAGTATTTTATTACTTGAATCACTGACAATACAGCCTTATAGATTTATAACTCTCATCGGACACTAACCCACGATCAGAAGTGGTTGTTATTTTCAGTACTCCTAATAGGTCTGTTAGTGTTTGTTGCTCAGAATTGATCTATCAGCAAGCTTTGAATTTGCCATATGTTATATACGGTATATTGCTGTGTGTTGCATAATACTCGCTTTTAAAGTGTTCATTCATTTTTTCTCACATATGTGCTCTTTTTATATTGAATCTCACATATGTTTTATATATATTTTTACATACAATTTTAACATATGTTTTATACTTAGAGACATTTCTATTTATCTAAATATTAGTATCCTAGGTTGGCCAACCTACACCTATTTTAGTTTATTTTGAGTGAGGATTTATAATTGTATTCCTTGTCCTAAAGTAATCTAGTAATAAATACTTTTCTATATCCTTATACTGACTCTGTGATTCTTGGGTATAACAGCCTATTTTAGGCGCTGGTGTGTTTTTCCCCTTGCATGCTATTAACCGTTCACTAGCACAGAGAGCAGCACAGTGTGTATTAACCCTTCACTAGCACAGAGAGCAGCACAGTGTGTATTAACCGTTCACTAGCACAGAGAGCAGCACAGTGTGTATTAACCCTTCACTAGCACAGAGAGCAGCACAGTGTGTATTAACCCTTCACTAGCACAGAGAGCAGCACAGTGAGTATTAACCCTTCACTAGCACAGAGAGCAGCACAGTGTGTATTAACCCTTCACTAGCACAGAGAGCAGCACAGTGTGTATTAATCCTTCACTGGCACAGAGAGCAGCACAGTGTGTATTAACCCTTCACTAGCACACAGAGCAGCACAGTGTGTATTAACCCTTCACTAGCACAGAGAGCAGCACAGTGTGTATTAACCCTTCACTAGCACAGAGAGCAGCACAGTGTGTATTAACCCTTCACTAGCACAGAGAGCAGCACAGTGTGTATTAACCATTCACTAGCACAGAGAGCAGCACAGTGTGTATTAACCCTTCACTAGCACAGAGAGCAGCACAGTGTGGATTAACCCTTCACTAGCACAGAGAGCAGCACAGTGTGTATTAACCCTTTACTAGCACAGAGAGCAGCACAGTGTGTATTAACCCTTCACTAGCACAGAGAACAGCACAGTGTGTATTAACCCTTCACTAGCACAGAGAGCAGCACAGTATGTATTAACCCTTCACTGGCACAGAGAGCAGCACAGTGTGTATTAACCCATTACTAGCACAGAGAGCAGCACAGTGTGTATTAACCCTTCACTAGCACAGATAACAGAACAGTGTGTATTAACCCTTCACTAGCACAGAGAGCAGCACAGTGTGTATTAACCCTTCACTAGCAGAGAGCAGCACAGTGTGTATTAATTAGGAAGAGGACAGGGAAAATGAAGCATATTGGGCACACTTGATAGGGTCAAAACCAATACTGTATTGATTGTGTGGTGTGTCGTGTAGTTATTAAAACTTAACTTTTATATCAAATATTTTAAAAAAGGAGTGGAGATTTCCACCAGTGAATAATAATAAAATGAATAATAAAATTGTGTCCGAGTAACACTCGGTACGCAAGAGCTCCTCTCTAGTGTGACACAGTGATCAGTCTGTATCACAATGTCCGGTTTGGATAGCTAGAACACAATAGGTATGAGTATCCTTAACTATGTACTATTGGTCGGTAGTATGAGTGCCAGTTTCATATGTTACATTTGTGAAGATATACCACAATATTCTTATTCATTCAGAGCCTTCCCCATTTCCACATATTTAAAGTGTGTTATTAGACCTGAGATATTTTACCTATCAAACCGCTATTGGAGTTATATGGGGATATAGTATTATCACAGCGTGATCAGGTTCAGTGTGTAAGCAAATAGCCTTATTTTGGCAAGTTACAAAAATAGTAAACACCTGTGAGTCAGAGTGATACACAAATAGCCTTATTATTGGCAGGTTAGAAAAATAGTGAACACCTGTGGGTCAGAGTGATATACTAATAGCGATAACTTGGATGTTTTGATAGATCTTTCTGCTAGTGATCATAGTTTGTATGATTGTATTAGACTATCTATGTCTATTTGTGTCCAAGGTGTTTGTACTGTTATTGGGAAGGATATATTTGCACAATATATGTCGTAGGAGCCCTTTTCCAACTAATGGCAACCTTATTTCCCACATTTTTGGCTAGGCAGACTGATTGTCAGGCATTGGAAGCCTATGTGAGCAGGCATCACGATATATTGATTTAAGACTGAGAGATATAGTACTCTCTCTTCCTTCATACACCAGAGACACCATGGATGGACATTTTGAACAAAATTGAAGGCATGACCCTTGAAATAAGGTTGCCATTAGTTGGAAAAGGGCTCCTACGATCAGAGACAAAGTTACGAAGAGTCACTTTGCAAGAAAACCTAGCATTAGAAAGGATGGTCTAACTGGTACATATCCATGCGGTGCCTGCAAATTCTGTATCTATATGAATATTATCAAAGAAATGTCCATCTTCCCAGAAGGTGTGAAAATAATTAATGGTTTATTTAACTGTAGAACGTACAACATAATATACTGCTTGGAGTGCAGTTGCAACAAAAAATATGTGGGAATGTCCACTAGAGAACTCAGGAGAAGACTAGGCGAACACCTGGGAAACATAAAAAACGCTAAAAAAAAGATCTTGAGAAAGGAAAAAAAACCTCACATCAGTTGCAAAACATTTTTTGGATTACCATGATAGCAAACCAGAATTGAAATGTTGGGTCCTACAAAAACTGACTTTGGGCATCAGATGAGGCAATATGGAGAATACCCTTTTAAGAGCTGAATCCAGATGGATTTTTTGGCTACAGAGTATGACACCCAATGGATTAAATGAAATGATACAATATAGTGCTTTCTTAAACTAACCTTCACATAAAGAAAAGTACAAAATATAAACCATGATGGATAGGCATCTTGACATTTTCTGAATAAAATTGGTTGATATATGATAACCATTCGAAGTAAAGCGTCCAAATATTTCTCATGGAAGGATATAATATACCACCTTACAAGGAGATGGTTTGTATCTACAGCCACTTTTAAATCCATGGAGTATAACAGATCAATGTAACAATCTATTGACACCATGGATCAGTCCCAAGCAATGATAGATAACCCAGGGCATGATCACTTTGAACTAAAATCACACTTGTAACTTAAAAAATTGCATATATAAATATCAATGAAAGAATAAATAATTTAACCATTGATATATATTAGCTTTGACACAGGGTATAACAGTATATAAAGAATCTATTGGAGATCAATCACAACTCAAACTATTTTCATAATCAGTTTGTACACTTCGATATACATTGCCTACTCGAGTATTACAACTTCTATGGAACTGACCCCGCTAAATATATATGTGATTATATGTAATCTAAAATTATACCCAGCAAATAGTGACCAAAAACCCTCTGGGATAATGAGTACAGTTAAAATCATGATGATCCATCCCCTGGCGAGATAACAGACATCACCAGCATTGGTACTGTATCATATATTTGATCATCTGATATCTATTAAACTACATATACATGCAAATGTAAAATCAAATCGTAATCAATGTTTTTCAAGTAGAAACATAATGCAAAAAGAGTACCCCACAATGAGACCCAGCAAAATTCTATAACAACTACTGTGGCAATAGAATAGGGTAAAAATACGATGATCTCCCCTCTGGTAAAAGTGGAATAAACATTACCAGTATTTACATGGAACTATATATTTAACTACTTGTTCATGTACCAGACAGCACATGTATGTGACAATATGAACACCGTAACCAACGTTGATCCCCCAATGTACACGACAGAAAAGATTGACACAAGAATGTAAACATCACACAGAGAATCCATTGGATATCGGCAGCAGACACACCCCCTTGTCTCATAGGCTACAGCTGATGATGACGCCACTATGTCATCTTGACACTGAAAGGTGTTAGAAAGCAGCCGATAGGTTGACACTAATTAGAGAAAAATGCAATCGGCCATGTGATTGGCTGATGATCCTTTAAAAGCTATGTGTGGTGGTCGGACCGGACGCCTCTGAAAAAGCAGTTGCAAAACGCGCGTCAGGCATTCGCACTGCTCCTCTCTTACAGTCCGTTTGTCTTAGCTTTAATTGTCGGCCTCTTTTAGGCACCTTATCCTTAACTTTAAAAATTAAGACTATTGTTAACTAACTTTAGCGATATTTAGCCTTAAAACGTTATTGACTTAGGCTGTTTTTAGCCTGACTATGTTGGAGCAAATTGCTCAAATTTGGGCTATCGCTACAGACAGGCTCTCTTAGTGCTACTTGATTCTGAAACAAATTCTATCAAGAATTCCTCCACTAGTGTTTACTTACTTTAGCGATATTTAGCCTTAAACTTTAGTGACTTAGGCTGTTTTTAGCCTGACTATGTTGTAGCAAATTGCTCAAATTTAGGCTATCGCTATATACAAGCTCTCATAGTATTACTTGATTCTGACAGATCCTATTAAGAATCCCACGCTCCCCTGTACAAACCCACATAATTTACCTTAGGTGAATACCCTGAACATATGTTTTATTGGGGAAGACTATAAGTGGAATAATATACGACATATATATTGTGCAAATATATCCTTCCCAATAACAGTACAAACAC
The DNA here is from genome assembly GCF_027579735.1 of Bombina bombina. Classification (NCBI taxonomy): domain Eukaryota; kingdom Metazoa; phylum Chordata; class Amphibia; order Anura; family Bombinatoridae; genus Bombina; species Bombina bombina. The sequence continues at coordinate 68,180,939 of NC_069503.1, forward strand.
CTTGGACACAAATAGACATAGATAGTCTAATACAATCATACAAACTATGATCACTAGCAGAAAGATCTATCAAAACATCCAAGTTATCGCTATTAGTGTATCACTCTGACCCACAGTTGTGTTCACTATTTTTCTAACCTGCCAATAACAAGGCTATTTGTGTATCACTCTGACTCACAGGTGTTTACTATTTTTGTAACTTGCCAAAATAAGGCTATTTGCTTACACACTGAACCTGATCACGCTGTGATAATACTATATCCCCATATAACTCCAATAGCGGTTTGATAGGTAAAATATCTCAGGTCTAATAACACACTTTAAATATGTGGAAATGGGGAAGGCTCTGAATGAATAAGAATATTGTGGTATATCTTCACAAATGTAACAGATGAAACTGGCACTCATACTACCGACCAATAGTACATAGTTAAGGATACTCATACCTATTGTGTTCTAGCTATCCAAACCGGACATTGTTATACAGACTGATCACTGTGTCACACTAGAGAGGAGCTCTTGCGTACCGAGTGTTACTCGGACACAATTTTATTATTCGTTTTATTATTATTCACTGGTGGAAATCTCCACTCCTTTTTTAAAATATTTGATATAAAAGTTAAGTTTTAATAACTACACGACACACCACACAATCAATACAGTATTGGTTTTGACCCTAACAAGTGTGCCCAATATGCTTCACTTTCCCTGTCCTCTTCCTAATTAAACATTTTGAATTATATGGCATAAGGCACTACCTATTGTAAACACTCAGGTTTTATTACAGTAGGTCACAAGGGCCAAAACCAAAAATCCCCCCTCTCTCCCTAGAGGCTATAGGGAATTTATAATCACAGTGTGTATTAACCCTTCACTAGCACAGAGAGCAGCACGGTGTGTATTAACCCTTCACTAGCACAGAGAGCAGCACAGTGTGTATTAAACCTTCACTAGCACAGAGAGCAGCACGGTGTGTATTAACCCTTCACTAGCACAGAGAGCAGAACAATGTGTATTAACCCTTCACTAGCACAGAGAGCAGCACCGTGTGTATTAACCCTTCACTAGCACAGAGAGTTACACAGAGTAACTAATACAAGAGTTGAACAGCACTTAGTATCCCATTGCCAGGCACAAGTAGATGAGTAAAATGCATTAAAACAACAACATTTATAACAATTATAAACTTTTTAAGCAGACCAGAAAATCAATAAAACTTTTTATCAAACAATACACACAGCCTGACTCACTCACCCAGCAACAGCTGCACAGGAAGTAAATGGGAGGGGAACAAAGGTTTGCTCAATACTGAACTACATTACCCAGAATACATCCAGAAAAGTCACATGTTAAGCAGCAGCCAATCAAACAAAAGAAAATATGTAACCATTTCAAAGACAAATCGGATGCTTTTTAACAGGTTTAAATGCAGCAAATTAATAGAATTAGTAACTGAGCACATTGTCACTGTCATATCCTCTACTAGTACCTTACAGCTACACTATATACATAAAGCTACACTATATACATAAAGCTACACTATATATATTAGCACTATTACTAGCACTGAGAAGAGCTGCACTTTGTATTAACCCCTTCACTAGCACAAAGAGCAGCACAGTGTGTATTCACCCTTCACTAGCACAGAGAGTAGCAGTGTGTATTAACCCTTCACTAGCAGAGAGTAGCAGTGTGTATTAACCCCTTCACTAGCACAGAGAGAACCACAGTGTGTATTAACCCTTCACTAGCACAGAGAGCAGCACAGTGTGTATTAACCCCTTCACTAGCACAGAGAGAACCACAGTGTGTATTAACCCTTCACTAGCACAGAGAGCAGCACAGTGTGTATTAACCCTTCACTAGCACAGAGAGCAGCACAGTGTGTATTAACCCTTCACTAGCACAGAGAGCTACACAGAGTAACTAGCACAAGAGTTGGACAGCACTTAGTATCCCATTGCCAGGCACAAGTAGATGAGTAAAATGCATTAAAAGAACAACATTTATAACAATATATAAACTTTATAAGCAGAATAGAAAATCAATAAAAACTTTTTATCACACAATACACACAGCCTGACTCACTCACCCAGTGTGTATTAACCCTTCACTAGCACAGAGAGCTGCACAGGGTGTATTAACCCTTCACTAGCACTGAGAGCTGCACTGTGTGTATTAACCCTTCACTAGCACTGAGAGCTGCACTGTGTGTATTAACCCTTAACTAGCACAGAGAGCAGTACCGTGTGTATTAGCCTTTCACTAGCTGCACAGGGTGTATTAACCCTTTACTAGCACAGAGAGCAGTACCGTGTGTATTAACCCTTCACTAGCACATAGGGTAGCACAGTGTGTATTAACCCTTCACTAGCACAGAGAACAGCACAGTGTGTATTAACCCTTCACTAGCACAGAGGGTAGCACAGTGTGTATTAACCCTTCACTAGCACAGTGAGTATTAACCCTTCACTAGCCCAGAGAGCAGCACAGTGTGTATTAACCCTTCACTAGCACAGAGAGCAGCACAGTGTGTATTAATCCTTCACTAGCACAGAGAGCTACACAGAGTAACTAACACAAGAGTTGAACAGCACTTAGTATCCCATTGCCTGACACAAGCAGATGACTAACATAGCATTAAAAGACCAACATTTAAAACAATTATAAACTTTTTAAGCAGACCAGAAAATCACTAAAACGTTTTATATCACACAATACACACAGCCTGACTCACTCATCCAGCAACAGCTGCACAGGAAGTATACATAAAGCTACACTATATACATTACAGCTACACTATATACATAAAGCTACACTATATACATTACAGCTACACTATATACATTACAGCTACACTATATACACATTACAGCTACACTATATACATTACAGCTACACTATATACATTACAGCTACACTATATACATAAAGCTACACTATATACATAAAGCTACACAATATATATTAGCACTTTCACTAGCACTGAGAATAGCTGCACTTTGTCTTAACCCTTCACTATCACAGAGAGCTGCACTGTGTGAATTAACCCTTCACTAGCACAGATAGTAGTAGTGTGTATTAACCCTTCACTAGCACAGAGCAGAACAGTGTGTATTAACCCTTCACTAGCACAGAGAACAGCACATTGTGTAGTAGCCCTTCACTAGTACAGAGGGTTGCACAGTGTGTATTAACCCTTCACTAGTACAGAGGGTTACAAAGTGTGTATTAACCCTTCACTAGTACAGAGGGTGGCACAGTGTGTATTAACCCTTCACTAGCACAGAGGGTAGCAAAGTGTGTATTAACCCTTCACTAGCACAGAGAGCTGCACTGTGTATTAACCCTTAACTAGCACAGAGAGCAGTACCGTGTGTATTAGCCTTTCACTAGCACAGAGAGCAGCACAGTGAGTATTAACCCTTCACTAGCACAGACAGCTGCACAGGGTGTATTAACCCTTCACTAGCACAGAGAGCAGTACCGTGTGTATTAACCCTTCACTAGCACAGAGAGCTGCACAGTGTGTATTAGCCCTTCACTAGCACAGAGAGCTGCACAGTGTGTATTAACCCTTCACTAGCACAGAGAGCAGCACAGTGGGCATTAACCCTTCACTAGCACAGAGAGTTGCACAGTGTGTATTAACCCTTCACTAGCACAGAGAGCAGCACAGTGTGTATTAACCCTTCACTGGGCACAGAGAGCAGCACAGTGTGTATTAACCCTTCACTAGCACAGAGAGCTGCACAGTGTGTATTAACCCTTCACTAGCACAGAGAGCTGCACAGTGTGTATTAACCCTACACTAGCACAGAGAGCTGCAGTGTGTATTAACCCTTCACTAGCACAGAAAACAGCACAGTGTGTATTAACCCTTCACTAGCACAGAGGGTAGCACAGTGTGTATTAACCCTTCACTAGCACAGAGAACAGCACAGTGTGTATTAACCCTTCACTAGCACAGAGGGTAGCACAGTGTGTATTAACCCTTCACTAGCACAGTGAGTATTAACCCTTCACTAGCACAGAGTGTATTAATCCTTCACTAGCACAGAGAGCTACACAGAGTAACTAACACAAGAGTTGAACAGCACTTAGTATCCCATTGCCTGACACAAGCAGATGACTAACATAGCATTAAAAGACCAACATTTATAACAATTATAAACTTTTTAAGCAGACCAGAAAGTGACTAAAACGTTTTATATCACACAATACACACAGCCTGACTCACTCACCCAGCAACAGCTGCACAGGAAGTAAATGGGAGGGGAACAAAGGTTTGCTCAATACTGAGCTACATTACCCAGAATACATGCTGAGAAGTCACATGTTAAGCAGCAGCCAATCAAACAAAAGAAAATATGTAACCATTTCAAAGACAAATTGGATGCTTGTTAACGTCTAAATGCTGCAAATTAATAGAATTAGTAACTGAGCACATTGTCACTGTCATATCCTCTACTAGTGCATTACAGCTACACTATATACATAAAGCTACACTATATACATAAAGCTACACTATATACATAAAGCTACACTATATACATAAAGCTACACTATATACATAAAGCTACACTATATACATTACAGCTACACTATATACATAAAGCTACACTATATACATAAAGCTACACTATATACATAAAGTTACACTATATACATAAAGCTACACTATATACATTACAGCTACACTATATACATACAGCTACACTATATACATACAGCTACACTATATACATAAAGCTACACTATATACATAAAGCTACACAATATACATAAAGCTACACTATATACATTACAGCTACACTATATACATAAAGCTGCACTATATACATTACAGCTACACTATATACATAAAGCTACACAATATACATAAAGCTACACAATATACATAAAGCTACACTATATACATTACAGCTACACTATATACATAAAGCTACACTATATACATAAAGCTACACAATATACATAAAGCTACACTATATACATTACAGCTACACTATATACATAAAGCTGCACTATATACATAAAGCTGCACTATATACATAAAGCTACACAATATATATTAGCACTTTCACTAGCACTGAGAAGAGCTGCACTTTGTATTAACCCTTCACTATCACAGAGAGCACCACATTGTGTATTAACCCTTCACTAGCACAGAGAGTAGCACAGTGTGTATTAACCCTTCACTAGCACAGAGAGCACCACATTGTGTATTAACCCTTCACTAGCACAGAGAGTAGCACAGTGTGTATTAACCCTTCACTGGCACAGAGAGCAGCACAGTGTGTATTAACCCTTCACTAGCACAGAGAGCAGCACAGTGTGTATTAACCCTTCACTAGCACAGAGAGCAGCACAGTGTGTATTAACCCTTCACTAGCACAGAGAACAGCACAGTGTGTATTAACCCTTCACTAGCACAGAGAGCAGCACATTGTGTATTAACCATTCTCTAGCACAGAGAACAGCACATTGTGTATTAACCCTTCACTAGCACAGAGAGCTGCACTGTGTGTATTAACCCTTCACTAGCACAGAGAGCAGCACAGTGTGCATTAACCCTTCACTAGCACAGAGAGCAGCACAGTGTGCATTAACCCTTCACTAGCACAGAGAGCAGCACAGTGTGTATTAACCCTTCACTAGCACAGAAATCTGCATTGTGTGTATTAACCCTTCACTGGCATAGAGAGCAGCACAGTGTGTATTAACCGTTCACTAGCACAGAGAGCAGCACAGTGTGTATTAACCCTTCACTAGCACAGAGAGCAGCACAGTGTGTATTAACCCTTCACTAGCACAGAGAGTAGCAATGTGACTATTAACCCTTCACTAGCACAGAGAGTAGCAGTGTGTATTAACCCCTTCACTAGCACAGAGAGCACCACAGTGTGTATTAACCCTTCACAAGCACAGAGAGCAGCACAGTGTGTATTAACCCTTCACTAGCACAGAGAGCACCACAGTGAGTATTAACCCTTCACTAGCACAGAGAGCTGCACATTGTGTATTAACCCTTCACTAGCACAGAGAGCTGCACAGTGTGAATTAACCCTTCACTAGCACAGAGAGCAGCACAGTGTGTATTAACCCTTCACTAGCACAGAGAGCAGCACAGTGTGTATTAACCCTTCACTAGCAGAGAGAGCTACACAGAGTAACTAACACAAGAGTTGGACAGCACTTAGTATCCCATTGCCAGGCACAAGTAGATGAGTAACAAGCATTAAAAGAGTAACATTTATAAAAATTATAAACTTTTTAAGCAGAAAATCAATAAAACGTTTTATCACACAATATACACAGCCTGACACACTCACCCAGCAACAGCTGCACAGGAAGTAAATGGGAGGGGAACAAAGGTCTGCTCAATACTGAACTACATCACCCAGAATACATGCAGAGAAGTCACATGTAAAGCAGCAGCCAATCAAACAAAAGAAAATATGCAACCATTTCAAAGACAAATTGGATGCTTTTTAACATGTTTAAATGCTGCAAATTAATAGAATTAGTAATTTAACACATTGTCACTGTCATATCCTCTTAGGGTTGCCACCTTTTGCCCAGAAAATTCCTGGACACTTTTTAAGTGGGCGTGGAGAGGGTGTGTCTCAGGGTGTGGCTTGGGGCGTGGCTTCTCGCGGCTTCAAATTTTTTATGAAATCAATTTTTATATATATATACCCTAAATTAGATGGAATCTTACAATCCACGGTGGATAAAGCAAAGAAGGAAATGGATAACATCAAATTTAAGAAATACTCCAGAGATTCAGAGGACTATAAAAGTCACAGAGTATACAACTGGAAATCAAGGAAATTCCCAAGGAGAAAATCGGGAAATAAAAAGATGCTCCAGGGAAAGGGAGAAAATAAGCCCCAGAAACGGGTTTCTTTCTCTGATAATGACCCTGAGTCAAATGAGGATGATGATTTGCAGGACTTTGTCAATTTCATGACCAGCGAACAGTCCTCAGAAGATGATGGTGGAGCATCCGGCCAGATGACAGTGGTCACAACCCATACAGCCCACCCTATTCCCCAGTTGACCCATGCTAATATTCCACTCCCTGACACTACACCTTCCACACAAATATATGAGCCAATAGGTGCACTTGTCAACACCAGTCAGCCAGATCCTCCAAAGCCACCTAGGGGTAACAAATATAAAAAGGCACAGGTTACCCCTAAAACAGATCCTAAAGTAGGCCAGCAGGTTTTTCAAGTGGCACTAGGCCAAGAAGAAGGAGGAGGAAGAGGAATACTCAGACAGGGCCAAAAGAGGGAACAATACACACTAAGGAGAGGCAGGCAGGGCAACAGATACAGAGATCAAATGTGATCAATTTATCCAGTGTCCCACTAACTAAACCAGAGGAAGAAGTGCTCAGTTTAGGCCTTAACTTTGTACCATCCACTAAATTTAATGTCTTCAACACACTGCTAGATTTGAACAGGTTCATTCGCAGTCTCACACTTAATAAGTTCTATAGACTCAACCCCACTGAGGATATAGGTACCATAGCTCCAGATACTACCCCGCAACATGACTACTTTAACATAAAAGAGGCTAGTGACTTCTTAAGTCTCTATACATTGGAGAGGGAAGGCTTGAGTGAGGAAGCGACTATTGACTTCCATAAGGGCTTCAAGCCCAAGTCAGTTTTTTATCCTACTCAATGTAGGGGCACTGCCCTGGAGTCGTTTCAATGACGCATGGAGGAAGATCTGGTTAGACTAGATCGGGAACAAAAGGTAACAAAAAGCAACCTGACAAGGGGTCAGAGATTGGCTTTGAACAAACTTCGGAACAGAGAAGACATCATAGTGAAGCAGTCCGACAAAGGGGGCTCTGTCGTTGTGTTGGACCGTAATTATTACATTTCCGAGGCACAAAGACAACTTCAGGACCAAGAGGTTTATGAAAAGTTACCAGGGGACCCCACACGGCTTTTTGGAGCACTATTATTAGACCTACTAGATGATGGCAGGTATCAAGGCCTAATAGACGATGATACCTTTGATTTCCTGAACACTAAACATCCCGTGGTGCCGATATTCCATCACCTCCCCAAGGTACATAAGTCCTTGGAGGAGGTGAAGGGACGGCCCATAGTCTCAGGAATAGGGTCACTTCTTGAGAATTTGGGCAACTGGCTCGAATCATTATTACAACCACTGGTTTACAAACTACCGTCTTTTCTAAGGGACACTAAACATCCATTAAACATATTGAGTACCTGCGAATGGGATGACCATATGTCATGGCTGGCCATTGATGTGGTAGGGCTGTACTCGGCCATTCCACATGAACAAGGCCTATTAGCCACGCGATACATGCTTGACAGATTTAGTGATTACTCGGTTAACTTGAAGAGCTACATCCTTCAAGTATTGAAATTTTCACTGACACACAATTATTTTGAATTCTTGGGTGATCATTACCTACAAAAGAGAGGCACGGCCATGGGGGCCAAATTTGCCCCAGCCTATGCAAACATCTTCATGGGCTACTGGGAGCACCAATACATCTACAGTGACCAAAATCCATTTTTTGGATCCATTATCGGATATAAAAGGTATATCGATGACCTCCTATTTGTGTGGTCTGGTACACAATCAGACAGTGAAATGTTTGTTAATTATCTCAACAACAATGAAATGGGATTACATTTTACCTTCACTTTTGAGAAGAATGAGCTTCCATTCCTGGATCTAGTCCTAACTGGACTTCCAGGGGAAAACAGAGTAAGCACCTCATTATATGTCAAACCTATTTCGTCTAACACCTACTTACATGCCAGAAGTAATCATCCTCCGTATACCAGTTATGGAATAGCCAAAGGGCAATTTTTGCGAATTCGGCGCAACTGCTCAGAGGATGATAGCTTTCTGGCAGAAAGTGAAACATTAACCAAGAGTTTGTTGGAGCGTGGATATGACATCAATGTGGTGCATAAAGCACTAGATGATGTCAAACATCTCAATAGGAACTCTCTCCTTGAGATCAGAACAGTAACAAAGGAAGCTAGACAGAAGCCCACCTTTGTGACTACCTATAGTCCCCAATACTACTCTATCTGCAAAATATTGCGCAAAAATTTGCCAATTTTGTTGGGAGATGATTTTCTTAAAGATGATATCAAGGAGGGTTGCTTTTGCGTAGCAAGACGAAATACAACCATCGGCAATCAAATTTCGCCATCAATGCTCAAGAAATCAAGACCACAAAGTACTTGGCTGTCACAGAAGGGGCACTATAAATGTGGTAACAGTACCTGCAAGGCTTGCGGATATGTCATCACGGGGAAATTTTTCCAATCCCTGGCCACGCAAAAAGTGTACTCATTATCACAATGTACAAACTGTAGATCGACTTTTGTGATCTATATGATTACATGCAGCCTTTGCCAGAAGCAATACATAGGGTGCACCTCCCAGGAAGCCAGGGAGAAGATCCGTGCCCACCTTAATGACATTGAAAGGGGAATAACACCCACTGGAGCCTCCAAACACTTTGTGGATGAGCACAACAAAGATATAAGCACATTCACCTCGACTGTGATTGATCAGATAAAAAGGAAGCCTAGAGGTGGAGATAGATTGAAGGACCTCCTTGCCAAAGAGGTGTTCTGGATCTTCACCCTAGGCAGTCAGCAACCATCCGGTCTAAACATTGAGACGGATCTAATCAATCATTGGTAATGGATTGCTCCTTATCTGCCTTTGATTATATTATATTGTGTTTTCATACAATATAATATCTAAATAAGTAACTGAGTAAAGTCTCTATCTGTATTTAAGTACTAAAATACACAAATGTAAATACTTTCTTGTGTATGTTTTCAGCTGAGTCAGCTAGTTTCATTTCAGTTTATTCAAATTAGGAATTAGAGTTGATTAATAGGAGGGCATCACTTTATCATGACATGATAACATTTGGATTTGCAAAATATAAAGTTAATATAGATAAAAGGATGAATCCAATAATACAGCAGTTGCTGTGATTGGTTACATGCCCTCCTGTTTACCAACTAAAAACCACTCTTAGGTTATTCAAATATGTATCCAGCACCTAGCATATTAACCCTACACTCACCTACTTAGAATCAGTGAAAGTTGAATATAACTGAGTTGCTACCTTCTATAATAAGCAGTAAAAATGTATGATCACAAACAAAATTTGGTATATATTCATCATACAATGCGATTAGACTAGCAGTAATTATTAAATATAAGAATACGGAAACTCAATTATTTAATTAGTTTATATATCTTTTTCTTTCACTTGTTTATCTATTAAATTATTAGTCTATGGTGAATAGGGTACCAGCAAGGCTATATACATATTTATAATAAAATAAATAATTTAGAGAATTACATTTTCACAGCATAAGGCATTCAACCTTACACAGGTAGTTCTCCACAATAGGTATACGCCCACAAGTAACACAGGCAGGTCAGGCTATCCAATAGTAAGTCAGCATAGTCTATATCAGTCAGAATAGGGCATTAGGGCAGTATTCTGTCTATGATTAAGGCTCCCAAGGAGCTGAAACGCGTCAGACGCCCACCCCAGTCCCTTTTCTGCTGTTCATCATAGCCATTTGCCTTGACAATATATCTTAGAAGCTTTTATACTGTTGCCAATAAACATTCACCTTTTGCTTTGAGCTCCCTGTCTGGACCCTTCTTCGTTCTACTATATATATATATATATATATATATATATATATATATATATATATATATATATATATATATATATATGTTTTCTGTGATTTGGGATTCTTCTTGACATAGTTCTGTTGCTGCTTGTACCCTCCTCTTTTTGCCTTTGCCCCGTGCCCCTCTGTAGGGTTTTTTCTTGTGAGTATTTTTGAGGATTCCCTGTTTTTTGACTGCTGTGTTATTGAATCTGTAGCCTCCTCTATAGTTTGTTCCTGTAGGACTGATTGTATTTCTAATTCTCCATAGTTGTCATTACCAGACGAGTCCACTTCGTATTCAGTATCAGAGAAAGTAACAGTTTTTCCTGATTTTTTGTTTGATCCTTGTCTTTTCTTATAATCTCTCATTCGATAAGTTGAATAGTCATGTGTCCACTTGTATACTTGGTTTGAATCATAGTCTCTTCTGTCTCTTGCCATCTTGCGAGACTTGAATAGCCAAAGTTCTTGTTTGTAAATATTCATATTGGTTTTAAATTGTTTATCATATTTATCGAATTCTTCATCATATTGAACAGTTTTTAATTGTTCTTGTACATCCCTCATTTCTTTTAACAAGTCTGTTTTTTCTTGTTTTCGATTAATAAATTCATAAGTGCAAAAGAAAATATATCCAAGATTTTGTTCCACTTTGATAAAAAGTCCATATCATTAACATTGAAAGAAGGGAATTTCCTGATACGCAGCCCTCTTGGGATGCGTTTATCTTTTAAATATGTAGAAAATGACTTAATATCTAGCTCCAATTTGATATCCCTCTTTCTTAGAGAATCAATTTCAAAAAAGAGATTATCAATCGTGAGTATCAATTCATCTAGTGTGTCTATGCTTCCTTCTTTAAAGTCACTTAATACATAGGAGCTCCCTGCCCCATCTTCCATATTGTACAACTGGAATTAGTTATCGTGCTACGGTAAAAAAATTTGGAAGAAAACTCACCTCCTCTTCAGCCGTTTATTCTGGTCACCTCCTGTATCGCTATATTCTTCAGTTTGGGTAGCTCTGTGATTCCTTTCAGTGTAGCGGTTTACACTGCCTTAAGCATAAGGTAAAAAGTATCCGTTTCTTTTCACTTGCCACATCAAAATAGGCACTCCAAACACTTGTCAAATAATGTAGCGATATAGCGGTAAGATTAGTAGACAGCTCACTACAGTAAAATAGCAGGAGAATATGTAGAAACATATACTGTGTAAAGCGCCACAACCAACTTCTCACCTCAGTTCCCCGGCGTTATCCGTTGCGACCTCTGACCTCAGTTACCCGGCACAATGGAGAGTGAGTGTTGAAAATATAGATGAAGGTACTGCTGCGGCTATTCAAAAAAGTGTCTGTCAAACACATGAACAATAGATATGTAACAGGATATATGAATAGCGCATGCAGACCAAGTCAGAACGTTTTATATAAAACTTCAAAGTTTATTAATCCATTTAAAAACAGAAAAACCGTAGCACGATATAAACAAATAAAATCACATCTCAATGTGACACAGGAGCACTTGCAAACATGTTTCGTACCTGCGCACTTGATCACTGCATGGGTAGCTACCTGTGCACACCTACTATTTAAGGAAAACTATCCTATATTCTTAAAGGTACAGACATCAATCCCAAGGGTACATATTATATATGCGAGGATGTTTATATTAATGGTTTAAGACTCATCATATTGAGAATATACATAACAGCATTGTCCTTAGATTAATACGTATTAGATTTATAATATAATAATTGGCTAAAAGAAATAACTAATCAGAATTTGATCTTAATATAAAACATCTAATATTTCTCTATGTAATTTGTTTACAGGTTTTTTAATTCTCTGTCTAATTGATGATTTTTTTCACTCAATTGCTTATTAGTTAATGAACATATCAGCCTTTCATTTTAACTTAAATTAATTTATTAAAAAGTATGACAACAAATATTAAGATCAAATTCTGATTAGTTATTTCTTAAGCCAATTATTATATTATAAATCTAATATGTATTAATCTAAGGACAATGCTGTTATGTATATTCTCAATATCCAAACTAGAGTGATCGTCTCAGGTAAAGCTGTATATTCCAAATCACAAGAGTGTGAGTATATTACAATCCTTCTGTGGATGATATAAACCAATACCTGACGTAAAGATGTTACAGTACGGGAGCCGCAGCTAAGTATTTAAGCTGTTAGACATCCGTGTGTACCTTGTTTACCGTTAGATCACACGTCACTAGTCTCGTCGGCTGCTCCGGTCCAATTGGACAGTCTCACATTCAAACACTTAGGGCGTTTAGCCTGTCAAGTATCGGAGATGGTATCCTGCTCTTAGTGCAACAGCACACTGGATATTCACAATGTATATTTTTTTTTTTTTTTTTAAATTTCTTTTATTGAGATACAAAGTAACATACAGAGAAAAAATGAAACAGTTCTTACATATTGCGTTTCAGTAAACAGTGTCTATAACAAAAGTTGCTAAGTCAATTAAAAAGTCCTTGTGAGCCATACCTCAAATCTCACCGGTTGCAGGAGGTCCAACTGTTATTTGATAGGATTCTGTATATTGAAGAAATTGTGTGATGTGGGGTGAAGGGTAGCGTGCATAAGGCTTCAAACTCTGTGACCTGTCTAGTGAAATTGTTTTTTTGCTTGTGCGTGCTAAGATAGTGTGTTAGTTGGGTGTAGGAGTACCAGGAGGTTGGGATCCTAGGGTCCTCTTCCCTCAGCTCCTGCCTTGAGATAAGTCTACGATCTTTGGTAATCTTTTTCCAGGTGTGAATTGGAATTTTGGGAGCGTAAGAGGGTGTATAGTGCATTGGGCGTAGAAAAGGGATTTCTGGATTATTGAATAGTGGGGACAATGGGGACGGTTTAGATGTGATGTGAGTGCTGGTTGCAATCAATTTGTCCCATTGTTAGAAGAATTTGAGAAGGAGAGGATAAGCATTGAGTACCTTGGGTCTGTCAGGGGCCTGAAGCCAGCATAGCCAGCCTGCATTTGGGATGTTAAGTTTTCTCTGTCCAATTGTATCCATTGTTTATGGTCAGCATTGTGGCTCCAATCTATGAGTCTTTGCATAATAGTGGTGAGTCTATATTTGTCTAAATTTGGTACGCCCAACCCTCCCCTCTCTCTGGTCATATATAATGTTTTCCTGGGAATTCTAGGTCTGGTAGAACCCCAAATGAAATGATTTATATTGTTTTGTAAATGTGTTATGTAATGTCTGGGCAAGGGGATTGGAAGCCTTTGCATGAGGTATAAAATCCTAGGTAGGATGTTCATTTTGACTACGTGTATTCTGCCAATCCACGAAAGTGGCTTGTTTTTCCAGCAAGATAGATCCCTCGTGATGTCTGTTAAAAGTGCTTTGTAGTTTAAAGTGAATGATGTCTGGGTGTCTGTAGTCAGAAAAATGCCTAAATACTTTAATTTAGATGTCTGGACTCGGAGAGGGCATGTTTTCTCCATTTCAGCTATGATGTGAGGTGGGGTGTTGATGTTTAGCAGCTCAGATTTGCTTAAGTTCAGGTGGAAATTTGAGTGTTGACCATATTCCCTAAATTCTGCCATTAGAGGGGGCAAGGAGTTTGTTTTGTCTGTGATAGTGATGAGAACATCATCAGCATACATAGCCAGTTTGTATTCTGAATTTGGTGTATGAATACCTCTTATGAGGGAGTTCGCTCTAATTTTGTGCGCTAAAATTTCTATGGACAGTGCAAATAGTATGGGTGATAATGGGCATCCCTGGCGTGTGCCATTTCTGATGCTAAAGGGTTCCGATAGAATGGAATTAATTTTAATTCTGGCTGTGGGTTCCGAATATAGGGTGAAAATTTTGTTTATAAATGTTTGGCTGATGTTAAATTTTGACAGGGCGGCTTTGAGAAAGTCCCAATCCACCCTGTCAAACGCCTTTTCCACGTCGGTGGAGATGAGGGATAGTGGGATAGGATTAGCCTGCGCGTAAGCTACCAGTTGGGTGACCTTCAGGGTATTGTCCCTGGCTTCTCTATTGGGGATGAAGCCAACTTGGTCTGTTGAGATAATATGGTTAAGGATAGGGTTAAGTCTGTCAGCTAGGATTTTGGCAAAAATCTTAACGTCTGTGTTCAGGAGGGAAATAGGTCTGAAATTTTGTGGAATGTCAGGGGGCTTACCCGGCTTTGGTATTACAGTGATGTGGGCTTCTAACATGGTTTTGGGAAAGCCAACTCCATTTTCTGTTGCGCTAAATACCTTACATAGCTTGGGGGCTAGAATCTGGGAAAACTTTTATATAGTATTTGGTGCCAAACCCGTCCGGGCGTGGGCTCTTCCCTGTTGGTAAGTTGTTGATAGTTGTCAATATTTCTGCAGTTTCTATGGGAGAGTCTAGTTTGAGGGACTGCTCTTCTGTGAGACGCGGAACATTAGCTTCATCTAGGTATTGATGAAGGCTACTCTGTTTTTTAGTTTCAGTTGAGGATGTTTGTGGTTGTGTCCCGGAGAGATCATATAACGTTGTGTAATAGTCGTGAAAGATATTTGCTATGGCTATGCTATCTTTTTTCTCCTCCCCCTCTTTGGTTTTAGCTGTGTGTATGTATGCCTTGAGTTGTTTCCGACGTATAGTTCTAGCCAAGAGCTTACCTGATCTGTTCCCTTGTTCAAAGTATTTTTGTTGTAGAGTGAATGCCTGCTTCTGGTATTCGTATTGCATGTATTTGTTGAATTCTAACCTGGTTTCCTTTAACTCTATCAATAGGGTGTCATCCTGCGGGGAGTTCTTATGTCCTTGTTCTAATGTTTGAATTTTCCCTAGCAGTTTTTCATGTCTGAGCCTTTGTTGCTTAGTCAATGTGGCTTTATGCTTTATAAATTCCCCTCTCAAGACGCATTTGTGCGCTTCCCAGATATTGAAGTATGGGGTGTCAGTGTCTTCGTTATGTTAAAAGTATTCTGTTAGCCCTTTCTCTATATCCTGACTGATGATCGGATGATCAAGGAGGGTTTCGTCCAGTTTCCACTGAAAAGGGGTCATTGGTTTTTCAGGCCAGTTAAGTGTACAAGATACCGGGGCATGATCTGACCATGTGATAGAGTGTATGTGCGTATTTCTGACCAGCGCTAGGGTGAGTGCATCTGTTAGTATGTAATCAATGCGCGAATAGGTGTTGTGAGGATGCGAGTAGAAGGTGTAATCCTGTGTCGTAGGGTGAAAAGTGCACCAGGTGTCATCTAAGGCAAGGGAATGCAGTTGGTTGTTGATGTACTTAATATCTCGCTGCAGGATGTGTGATCGCCCAGACTGCGTATCTGTCATGGGATCCAATGGGACGTTAAAGTCCCCCCCTACTATAAGCATTCCTTTTGTATGATCTATGATGTTATTGGACAGATGTCTCATAAAGGTTTTTTGAGCTTGGTTCAGGAAGTAAGCGTTAACAATGGTAAGGGGTCTGTTGTACAGCAATCCTGACAGGATCAAAAGCCTACCTTCAGTGTCATGTTCTAAATGGATTTTTTGGAAAGGTATATCTTTTCTAAAGAGGATATCCACTCCGTTTTTTTTTGTGGGGCCCGAGGCGAAAAAATGCTGTAGAGTATTTGTGGTGTAGCCATCGCGGCTCTTTACCTTTTTTAAAATGGGTTTCTTGGAGCAGTACTATCGCGCTGTTTATTTTGTATAGGTCAGAAAGAACTACGTTTCATTTTTTGCGGGGTATTGAAGCCCTTAACATTAATGGTAGTAAAGGTAACGAGTTGGTTTTTGTTTGTAGTAGGCATATTATAGGACCTGAATTGTAAGGATAGAGTAAAGCCAATAAATATTAAGGCCAAGTGTAGGGTCATAGCTGGCGTTTGGTAGGGGAAGGGAAGAAGAGGGTTAAGGGATAGGTGCAAAGGTGAGGTGGTGCTCGCACCCGGCTCCGCCGGCCACCCAACCAGGAGACTCGTGCCTGTTAGAAGATGCTAGACTTAGCGTAGTTTTGACTAGGCTGTATCACAATTTACTGAGGTTATACAGTCAGATATTCAGGTAGCCCAGTTTGGGCTATTGCAAAGTGTAAACAACAAATTAACAATATCAAGAAATAACAATAAACTGTTTATAATAGTTTGCAGGGAATGAGACTTTGTACTGCCTGTTTAATGAATTGGATGAGAATATGTGGTCCTATTATATGACTTGTAGCATTACCAGTGTGTAAATTTTGCTAAAATAAGATAAAATGAGATGAGATGGAGGGGGTCTTGGGTGCACTTTGAGATACTAAGGGGAGACAGGGGGGTCTATCTGTGTCGAATCTAGTACATGTCATGAAATGTTCTAAGATTGAAAAATCTAACATGAATGTGCCAGTCTGTTCATGTCCTGTTTGGACGTATGGAGAATGGGTTAGGTTACTGTCTAGTGTCCTGATGTGTACTGGAGTTTGTCAGTTATGTTATAAGCCACCAATTAAGTGCCAGTTAATGGATCTAATGTGCAGTTAGGGGTGTTGTGGCGATGTTGGGTGGGAGGCATCTGTACGGTCTTTGACATTTTTAGGTAAAAGTCTTTGTTGTGAAACAGATTAAACCTAGTTATAAAATACATTAACCATCAAAACATTATAAACCAGAACAATAGTAACTGATTGAATATCTTTTTACTCATCTGATCCTTGTTGCTTCTTGTAAGTCTCTCGGGGAGTGCCCTGTTAGAAGCTGTGGCCAGGCTTCATAGGGCTGTATGTAAAATCAGTTTGATCAAGAAACCGAGCTGTCCTGTTAGGTGGTATGTAGTACACATCCCAGTGTTTGCTCAGAGTCAATCTTCATCTTCCTGTTCTTGGTTGCTGGGGTCTGAGGCCCAACTCTTGGTGCTTTTGTTGTTGAAGCCAGGCTTAGATGGCATTTCTCCATCTGAGTTAAAGCTCGGAGGTTTCTGCGACCCGATGGTGAAAGGTGTTCTAGGCTGAGGTGGTTGTTCTGTGGTGAGCTCCTTATTTTGGGTAATCCCCAACGCTTTGTAGAATTCTGGGAGATCCACGTCCATTCTGTAGATTGCTGTTTGACCGTTGTGGCTTGCTATGATACTAAGAGGGAAGCCCCATCGGTATGGGATTTTATGAGTTCTAAGGGTTTCAGTGACATGCCTCAGTTCTCTTCGCTTTTGCAGCATTGCGGGGGATAAGTCTGAAAAAACCTGAAGAGGTATTCCTGCGTGTGTTAGTGGGCTTTTGGTTCTAGCACCTCTTGCAATGTCTTCTTTGTCTAAATAGCTGAGAAAGCATATTATCACATCCCTGGGGGTGCTTTAGGAGATGGTTTAGGCCATAGCAACCGATGAGCTCTTTCCATTTAGGAAATCTGGGGAGTTGGGGGAGCTTTTAATTACTCTGAAGAGGTCTTGCAAATAGCCAATTAATGCTGTGGGGGTAACAGTTTCAGGGATGCCTCTTATGCGTAGATTGTTTCGTCTATTGCGATTATCAAGGTCCTCTACTTTTTCCAGAAGGAAATTAATGGCCTCATTCTGCTGTGTTATGCTCTGGGAATTTTTATTAACCTCTGTTTGCAAGATGCTGTGTGATTTCTCAATAGAGTCAGCTCTGGTAGTAAGCTGGGTTAGATCTTTTTTAAGTTCACCAAAAAGTCCTCTCACTTCAGATAAAACTTCTTTAATATCCTCTTTTGAGGAGAGCAATTTCAGGTCTTCTCTAGTAATAAATTAGGATCCTGGTTGCTCCATATCTGGCTGTGAATACTTGTTGCTTGAGTTTGGGGCTGTATACTCTGAGTGATTGCTTGGTCTGTGGTTATTGTGTGAGGCTTAAGGTACTGGCTCATAAGTAGCGAAGAAGCCGGTTTATCTGTCTTGGGAGCACGTTTGCAGGGCATGCCCCTGGAAGTGGCACCTCAAAAAGTGCCTTTGGATATATATTAATAGTGTCTTTGTGTCTCCAACACAGCGTGCTAATGTGGTTTCTGGTGGGATCTTTCGATTGTGTTTTCCCAGGTCATAAGCAAAGCTTCTCCGCCTCAGGCCTAAAAGAAGGGACGGCGGGTATAAGTAGTAAGAGTATGGAGGTTATGTCAAACACCTTTTTGACAGGTACCACGCCCCTTTTTCACACCTTTAACAGGTTGACACGCCCATTTCGCCTCCCTTAACCCCGCCCCTTTTTAATATCAATTTGATATAAAATTGATATAAAAAGGTGATTTTGATATAAAATTGATATAAAATTGATATAAAAAAAGTGATTTTATATTAAATTGATATAAAATTGATATAAAATTGATATAAAAAAGGTGATTTTGATATAAAATTGATATAAAATTTATATTAAAAAAGTGTTTTTTAATATCAACTGGATATCCAATTGATATGCATATTTATTAGGATTAAAAGGTTGTAAGAAGTGTATTATTGATATTTTGATTTATAAAAGATAAATGTTATTTAATTCTAAAAGTTGTAAATTACACTTTGATATTGTATTCTATTAAGCTTAAGATTTCTCTATAATGTTCAACAGATTTAATAAGACATGTCAGGACTTGTTTTATTGTTGATATTTTGATTTATAAAAGATAAATGTTATTTAATTCTAAAAGTTGTAAATTACACTTTGATATTGTATTCTATTAAAATATTAGGAGTTTTTAAAAAGGGGGATAAAAGTATAATTTTGCTAATGTTTGTTAACATTTGTTATAGGATTTCTGTGAAACAAATCATTTAATTCAGCATTGCACATCTTCTCTGTCTTCATGCCAGCATATTGTATGAACTGAATGCACAGTGCTCTGACACTTTTATGTTATTAAAATGCTGACTTATCTAATACGTTATTTGTTAAATGATGACTAAGTATTTTGTTAAAACATCATCATATTACTTTCAGATGTCATTTGAATTAACAAGCTATTTTAAAATACTGATACACATAATTTCTGTACGACTAAGCATATCACATGTTATCTAAACTAAAGCAAACTGTCAAGGTTAGCCCAATGCAAATAACGAATCTCATACCTTTACCCTAAATATCTATAGCAAGAGAATTTCATTAAAAATGTTATAAAATCTAGATGAGTAAAATACTATCAACAGATTGTTTATATGTACAGAGTTCATACAAGTTTAAACCATTGATCACAAAATAAACATTCAGAAACATAAGTTTGCATAACCGTAAAGCGACCTTCAACTACACAAGATTAGCGTGTTATCTGTTTTTAAAAAAAACTTAAACTCTTACCTAATTTTATGTAACATGGTAAATAAAATCTTATAAATGTACATTTACTGATATTGTTTTTAATATCAAATTCATATCAGAATCCTTATACAACCTATACTTGGTTACACGTTAACTTTGTGGGTGTGAAACTTAAAATTTGGCTTTCAGGCTCATACAGTTTCAAAGTACAAGTGACTCAAAGTATAATGGAGCAGTTTCACCACGATGTTGCTTATCAACAACAGTATCCAACGGTAAGCTATGTTATTTTTTTTATTTATATTTATAAAAATGTTTAAAAAACAGCTTTTTTATTGAAATGTGTATATTAATTATGATTTAACAGTGAAATATTTCCTAACTTTATTAGGCTAACAACATGCAACAGAAGCAAATTCTCAATTATCTTTTTAAATTAACTTTATACCCACAAAACAAAAATAAACATTTATACATCACAAATACAAATAAGCATAATGCAAACATCTTAATAAAATGATTAACTCACAATATTATTTTATTTTGAACTCACATATCTGTACACAGCTGATGAAGCAATTTAAAACAAATACAGATACACAAATACAATATTTTTTAAAACATTGCATGTGCTCGTGAACGTGAAGTTATCTGGGAGCAGGCACTGATTGGCTAGACTGCAAGTCTGTCAAAATAACTGAAAAAAGGGGCAGTTTGCAGAGGCTTAGATACAAGATAATCACAGAGGTTAAAAGTATATTATTATAACTGTGTTGGTTATGCAAAACTGGGAAATGGGTAATAAAGGGATTATCTATCTTTTAAAACAATAAAAATTCTGGTGTAGACTGTCCCTTTAATAAAAAAATAAATACATCTCTTATAGAAAAAAAATTTTCTATCTTATTTTAAAAACCTCTATTTTTACCACCCCTGCTTGGATGACAATATGTGTACCAACAAACTCTTTTATACTTTTTATTGTAAAGTGTTACACTAAGTAATTAAGCTTAACTTATATTAATGAAACTAATGTTACCATCAGTTTACACAGTTTACAACAGCAGTGTGTTCTCATTGTGACCACTTAATATAGCTAGTGATTTTTAACCTCTCATACTAATAATATATCACTTAATGCACTTGTTGGCTATATCACATGAGTATTTTCATCTTGTTTACTAAGGACAAACTGCATTTATATATTAGGTATGGTGTATATGAGCATATTTATATTAGGTATGGTGTATATGAGCATATTTATATTTTCCACAGGGATGCCAGTTTTATAGCAATTCAATGCAATCTCTAGGATTTTATTTGTATCTTGTACTATTAACAAAGAACATTTAGTATCTGAAGATGCTGGTGTGACTGTTATTTGCTATAACAATGAGTGAATTTATTATGCAAGGGTAGTGTAGGGCAAGATCCACTTATTTCTTCTCTCTCTCTCTTTTTGTGTGCATATATTTTGCTTTTTACCTCCATGCACTTTCCCTGGATATTGTTTTGGGACCATGTGCCTTAGTAACTGTCTAACTCACACACATTCATTTGTGAAGGGGAGTGCTATCCTAGTTGCATAATATTTCCTAACATCAGCTTCCAGGGATTGCGAGAAGCCATATTTAAAGTAGTGAAGCTTTTGGTATAGTGAAGGCTCACCTATCAGCCCTAAACCTCTCTAATTAAGGAGAGGATTACCAATTTATTTCCAGAAAACACATTTTGGCTATCTTCTCTCACAAAACACGTCCACTCCCTTACTTTTTCCCATTCCCTATTCATCAACCACATAAATAGTAGATTTAAACAGTATGGGCTGTTTTATGAAGCTGTGGATGCAGCTTTGGACCTTTGTGACCCTGCAACATCTAGTTAAGAAGCAAAAGTCTTAAGAAGCTGCACATGAACAAAGTTACCAGGCAACGAAAGCTGACCACCCATGCTAGCCACCAGTAAACTCTCTTAATTATAACTAGACTTAACCCCAGCTCTACAGAATTGTGCAATACTATACAAACTATAATAATAATCGTTCTCAGGAGTCACCATTCATGGTTAAAACAATAGATTAGGACACTGTATGTTAAAAGTGTAGGACATTTTACCTAACGTATAAAGGAAAATATAAACAACTTACTTATTTAGTTAAAATCTGCATAGACGTTTACCCCAAATTATTTGAGTTATTTAGGATTTGTTATGTTTGTTAAGTTTTCAAAAATACAGACTTGATTAAACTTCAGAGTTGCAAACACATTTATTAACAAATTATAAGATTGAGTGCAAATCATACGATTCACATAAGTAGATGTACGTATAGTATTGGTAATGAATATATATATATATACATATAGCTATACACAGAGCAACATACGTTAGATTTCCTTCCAATTTTTATTTACATACAGTTACACACAAATTTACAGCTGCTACAAATAAAACTAGGGATTTTAAGTATATTAAGTATGTCACTGAAATAAATGTATGGACATAAATATGTATATAATATACTAAAAATACATAGAGACTTGTATCAACATAAGTACTTACAAATACAGTTAAAACTGTCATAAACTTGCACAATTGGGTCATACATTAACTTAAGTACCATCCCATATAAATAATTATATATAAATTATATCTGAACAATACACTTACATACCTACATCATTTTAAATTTACATATCAAACACAAACATAAAAGCACACGAAAACACAGTTCACTCTTTACCTTGTGTATTTTAAACAAGATTCATATTTTGTTTATTTTGTAATATATCAAATGGGTGCAGAAGATTTTTAATTTAAATTTTTAGATATTTGTTTGCTTGATATATTTCTGTAACATTTTAGTATGTGCCCCACTATATATAGTAACGTCACTCTTTATAAGGCTGCTATGTTCAACTGAGTCTATAAAATAGGATAATGTTAGATCAATAATATCAGTTCTAGTTTATATGTGACTTTGCCTCTGTTACTGAAATAATTATAGTAACAAAGTTAACAAACCTAAATATATTTCTTACAGAAGATTCCATGTCAAGCTTCAGATAACACAAATAACATATTTATTACATATTTACTTCTAAACATAATACATTATTTATATTTCTGTTCTAGAAAATAACATTGGCATTAAATATCTTTACTGGTAACAATCTAAGTTTAATACCTGGCTTATTCATTTTAGTTTGAAATGACTACTTTTTAGCAGTTTTCTTGCATTGGTTTGTATTTATTCTAAGCACATGTTTATTGTTTGTCTTTGTACTAGATGCATAATAGTGTAATCGCTTTATGTATTGAATCTGTTTTCTTGCATAGAGAGTGTTAAATACAGTAAGGTATATAGGTTATGATCAGCCTCAATTCTTCTTGCATTGAGAGTGTTATATACAGTAAGGTGTTTATCAGCCTTTATTATTTCTTGCAGTGAAGGGGCTAAAAAATAAATTAAAAAATAATCTTTTTATGTCACAACAGTACAAATACTTGTATTTTAAAATGTAAAGAGAGCTCCACTAACATAAACCCAACCCAAACACTAATCTAAGAAAAAAAAGCTATAGAGTATCTAGGGCAGATTGTGCTATCCCTTTTCTTTCCAGGGTCTTGATCGTAAGAATTAATTATTACAGAGAAACAAGGTATATTGAAAACTTCTGCTTGCGCACCTACAATACCATCAACATTTTATTTAGATTATTTCATGAAGTGTTATCATTTATTTTATTTTAAAATGAATGGGATAAATAAATGCCACTTGCCATTGCCAGAGAAACTTAACATTTCTTCAATCTCTTGTCAAATCTCTGGGTTTGGGATCAGCTATTTACTCAGCACTATAGAAGAGCCAGACATATTCTGGAAAGTTCTTTACCTTGTCCCAAGTTAGCGTGCCATCTCTTGAGTTTTAAATGTTTCCATGTATAGTTTTATACAATAAAATATTACTATTTTGAATTTAAGTTAATCTATGTAAATATTATAAAGGGAGATTGCAAGTTTAAAAGAATAGTATGGTTACTAGTATGAACAGCAAAACATGTTAATGTATTTGGCAGTCGCAATGTATCCGAAAATCAAGTAGCATCCTTTTTAAATTGATATCATTACTTGAATAACTAAAACATTTTTGTTTTTTGGTGTAGTTATCTGTACCAAGTTCCATAGTTTTTATATTAAAACATTATTTTTCATTAAGAAAATATTTTAAAAACATAAAGATCTACTTTTTATTATGTAATAATTCTTAACAAACTTTCTTAAACAACATAAAAGTGTCGTGTAACATTACCTTGATGATGAAGACCGATGAAATGAAAGCTACATATATTGACAAAGCATTGATTTAGACTGATACTTCATGTACATCTAGTTGTTTTTTTTCTTGTGGCTAATACAGGGTGTAGGCTATCAAGTGTCCACAACAGACTAATGGACAGCCCAGCAACATTTTTTTCTTAGATTAGTGTTTGGGTTGGGTTTATGTTAGTGGAGCTCTCTTTACATTTTAAAATACAAGTATTTGTACTGTTGTGACATAAAAAGATTATTTTTTAATTTATTTTTTAGCCCCTTCACTGCAAGAAATAATAAAGGCTGATAAACACCTTACTGTATATAACACTCTCAATGCAAGAAGAATTGAGGCTGATCATAACCTATATACCTTACTGTATTTAACACTCTCTATGCAAGAAAACAGATTCAATACATAAAGCGATTACACTATTATGCATCTAGTACAAAGACAAACAATAAACATGTGCTTAGAATAAATACAAACCAATGCAAGAAAACTGCTAAAAAGTAGTCATTTCAAACTAAAATGAATAAGCCAGGTATTAAACTTAGTTTGTTACCAGTAAAGATATTTAATGCCGTTGATCTTAATTACCAAAGTTATTTTCTAGAACAGAAATATAAATAATGTATTATGTTTAGAAGTAAATATGTAATAAATATGTTATTTGTGTTATCTGAAGCTTGACATGGAATCTTCTGTAAGAAATATATTTAGGTTTGTTAACTTTGTTACTATAATTATTTCAGTAACAGAGGCAAAGTCACATATAAACTAGAACTGATATTATTGATCTAACATTATCCTATTTTATAGACTCAGTTGAACATAGCAGCCTTATAAAGAGTGACGTTACTATATATAGTGGGGCACATACTAAAATGTTACAGAAATATATCAAGCAAACAAATATCTAAAAATTTAAATTAAAAATCTTCTGCACCCATTTGATATATTACAAAATAAACAAAATATGAATCTTGTTTAAAATACACAAGGTAAAGAGTGAACTGTGTTTTCGTGTGCTTTTATATTTGTGTTTGATATGTAAATTTAAAATGATGTAGGTATGTAAGTGTATTGTTCAGATATAATTTATATATAATTATTTATATGGGATGGTACTTAAGTTAATGTATGACCCAATTGTGCAAGTTTATGACAGTTTTAACTGTATTTGTAAGTACTTATGTTGATACAAGTCTCTATGTATTTTTAGTATATTATATACATATTTATGTCCATACATTTATTTCAGTGACATACTTAATATACTTAAAATCCCTAGTTTTATTTGTAGCAGCTGTAAATTTGTGTGTAACTGTATGTAAATAAAAATTGGAAGGAAATCTAACGTATGTTGCTCTGTGTATAGCTATATGTATATATATATATATTCATTACCAATACTATACGTACATCTACTTATGTGAATCGTATGATTTGCACTCAATCTTATAATTTGTTAATAAATGTGTTTGCAACTCTGAAGTTTAATCAAGTCTGTATTTTTGAAAACTTAACAAACATAACAAATCCTAAATAACTCAAATAATTTGGGGTAAACGTCTATGCAGATTTTAACTAAATAAGTAAGTTGTTTATATTTTCCTTTATACGTTAGGTAAAATGTCCTACACTTTTAACATACAGTGTCCTAATCTATTGTTTTAACCATGAATGGTGACTCCTGAGAACGATTATTATTATAGTTTGTATAGTATTGCACAATTCTGTAGAGCTGGGGTTAAGTCTAGTTATAATTAAGAGAGTTTACTGGTGGCTAGCATGGGTGGTCAGCTTTCGTTGCCTGGTAACTTTGTTCATGTGCAGCTTCTTAAGACTTTTGCTTCTTAACTAGATGTTGCAGGGTCACAAAGGTCCAAAGCTGCATCCACAGCTTCATAAAACAGCCCATACTGTTTAAATCTACTATTTATGTGGTTGATGAATAGGGAATGGGAAAAAGTAAGGGAGTGGACGTGTTTTGTGAGAGAAGATAGCCAAAATGTGTTTTCTGGAAATAAATTGGTAATCCTCTCCTTAATTAGAGAGGTTTAGGGCTGATAGGTGAGCCTTCACTATACCAAAAGCTTCACTACTTTAAATATGGCTTCTCGCAATCCCTGGAAGCTGATGTTAGGAAATATTATGCAACTAGGATAGCACTCCCCTTCACAAATGAATGTGTGTGAGTTAGACAGTTACTAAGGCACATGGTCCCAAAACAATATCCAGGGAAAGTGCATGGAGGTAAAAAGCAAAATATATGCACACAAAAAGAGAGAGAGAGAAGAAATAAGTGGATCTTGCCCTACACTACCCTTGCATAATAAATTCACTCATTGTTATAGCAAATAACAGTCACACCAGCATCTTCAGATACTAAATGTTCTTTGTTAATAGTACAAGATACAAATAAAATCCTAGAGATTGCATTGAATTGCTATAAAATTGGCATCCCTGTGGAAAATATAAATATGCTCATATACACCATACCTAATATAAATATGCTCATATACACCATACCTAATATACAAATGCAGTTTGTCCTTAGTAAACAAGATGAAAATACTCATGTGATATAGCCAACAAGTGCATTAAGTGATATATTATTAGTATGAGAGGTTAAAAATCACTAGCTATATTAAGTGGTCACAATGAGAACACACTGCTGTTGTAAACTGTGTAAACTGATGGTAACATTAGTTTCATTAATATAAGTTAAGCTTAATTACTTAGTGTAACACTTTACAATAAAAAGTATAAAAGAGTTTGTTGGTACACATATTGTCATCCAAGCAGGGGTGGTAAAAATAGAGGTTTTTAAAATAAGATAGAAATTTTTTTTTCTATAAGAGATGTATTTATTTTTTTATTAAAGGGACAGTCTACACCAGAATTTTTATTGTTTTAAAAGATAGATAATCCCTTTATTACCCATTTCCCAGTTTTGCATAACCAACACAGTTATAATAATATACTTTTAACCTCTGTGATTATCTTGTATCTAAGCCTCTGCAAACTGCCCCTTTTTTCAGTTATTTTGACAGACTTGCAGTCTAGCCAATCAGTGCCTGCTCCCAGATAACTTCACGTTCACGAGCACATGCAATGTTTTAAAAAATATTGTATTTGTGTATCTGTATTTGTTTTAAATTGCTTCATCAGCTGTGTACAGATATGTGAGTTCAAAATAAAATAATATTGTGAGTTAATCATTTTATTAAGATGTTTGCATTATGCTTATTTGTATTTGTGATGTATAAATGTTTATTTTTGTTTTGTGGGTATAAAGTTAATTTAAAAAGATAATTGAGAATTTGCTTCTGTTGCATGTTGTTAGCCTAATAAAGTTAGGAAATATTTCACTGTTAAATCATAATTAATATACACATTTCAATAAAAAAGCTGTTTTTTAAACATTTTTATAAATATAAATAAAAAAAATAACATAGCTTACCGTTGGATACTGTTGTTGATAAGCAACATCGTGGTGAAACTGCTTCATTATACTTTGAGTCACTTGTACTTTGAAACTGTATGAGCCTGAAAGCCAAATTTTAAGTTTCACACCCACAAAATTTAACGTGTAACCAAGTATAAGTTGTATAAGGATTCTGATATGAATTTGATATTAAACACAATATCAGTAAATGTACATTTATAAGATTTTATTTACCATGTTACATAAAATTAGGTAAGAGTTTAAGTTTTTTTTAAAAACAGATAACACGCTAATCTTGTGTAGTTGAAGGTCGCTTTACGGTTATGCAAACTTATGTTTCTGAATGTTTATTTTGTGATCAATGGTTTAAACTTGTATGAACTCTGTACATATAAACAATCTGTTGATAGTATTTTACTCATCTAGATTTTATAAAATTTTTTAATGAAATTCTCTTGCTATAGATATTTAGGGTAAAGGTATGAGATTCGTTATTTGCATTGGGCTAACCTTGACAGTTTGCTTTAGTTTAGATAACATGTGATATGCTTAGTCGTACAGAAATTATGTGTATCAGTATTTTAAAATAGCTTGTTAATTCAAATGACATCTGAAAGTAATATGATGATGTTTTAACAAAATACTTAGTCATCATTTAACAAATAACGTATTAGATAAGTCAGCATTTTAATAACATAAAAGTGTCAGAGCACTGTGCATTCAGTTCATACAATATGCTGGCATGAAGACAGAGAAGATGTGCAATGCTGAATTAAATGATTTGTTTCACAGAAATCCTATAACAAATGTTAACAAACATTATCAAAATTATACTTTTATCCCCCTTTTTAAAAACTCCTAATATTTTAATAGAATACAATATCAAAGTGTAATTTACAACTTTTAGAATTAAATAACATTTATCTTTTATAAATCAAAATATCAACAATAAAACAAGTCCTGACATGTCTTATTAAATCTGTTGAACATTATAGAGAAATCTTAAGCTTAATAGAATACAATATCAAAGTGTAATTTACAACTTTTAGAATTAAATAACATTTATCTTTTATAAATCAAAATATCAATAATACACTTCTTACAACCTTTTAATCCTAATAAATATGCATATCAATTGGATATCCAGTTGATATTAAAAAACACTTTTTTAATATCAATTTTATATCAATTTTATATCAAAATCACCTTTTTTATATCAATTTTATATCAATTTTATATCAATTTAATATAAAATCACTTTTTTTATATCAATTTTATATCAATTTTATATCAAAATCACCTTTTTATATCAATTTTATATCAAATTGATATTAAAAAGGGGCGGGGTTAAAGGAGGCGAAAGGGGCGTGTCAACCTGTCAAAGGTGTGAAAAAGGGGCGTGGTACCTGTCAAAAAGGTGTTTGACATAACCTCCATACTCTTACTACTGGTATATCACAGTGCTACTGCTTCTGTTGATAGGGCCTAGTATGCTCCGGATCGCCACTCACGTGGCTGCTTAGAGTAGTTTGAAAGTTTTTTTATGCCTCTAGTGTACTCTGTGACCATCTCCCTCCAGCCCCTCTCTCACCTCAGGTACCGTAAAAGCTGCGGATGGCGGCAGCAGTGATATTCACAGGGTGTCACGCGGCTGCTGCGTTGTCTGTGAGGGCTACTCAAGTGGATTCAGAGTGCTCCAGAGACTCCCTGCTCCGTCCCCTCGCCGGTGATCACTCACAGAGTCTTTGCGGTTGTAGCGGTTGACCGCTTGTTCAGTGTCCCTGTCTGCTATGTAAAGTGCGGTGCATTAGACTCAGGGCGAGGATTACAAGCAAGGCCTCCTCCACTGTAGCGTAGCCACCGTGGCGCAGTTAGCCAGATCCCCTTGTACCTCAGCGAGGAAGAGGGGCACAAATATCTCCGTGCGCCCGATAGTTGCTTGGGTTACATATGTAGATGCCCCCTCCAAATTAGAACAGGAATCTGTTAAATGTTAGTCATATTGTCTTTAGGCAGTATTCCGGTCTGCAGAGCCGTTTCAGCGTGCGGCCATCAACCTGGGCTGCTAGGCTCCGCCCCCTCACAATGTATATTTTTATACATTGTTGCTATATATGAGTTATTTAGTAACTAGTACCTGACTCATTTTTTAATTTGTATCGTGCTGTTTATGCCTGATGTTTTACTGTTAAATATACCTGATAAATATATTTTTATATAAATTGATCACATGATTTTTTCTTTGTAGCCATTCTGATGTTACTATTTGTTTTATAATATAATTTAAGCGTTTTCTTTGTTTTTTCCTTTAGCTTTTGAGTGCTCCTAAGTATATTTGTATAATTCTTGTCTATACCGTAACCTGAGCTGATTGGCTGCAGCATATCACGTGATGGGCGCCTGTGTATTCTGGAACTGTAGTCGGTACTTGTTATTTAGTTACATTATGAGTCTGTTATAAAACTACAAGTGCCAGAATGCATTGCGTGATTTGTACAGTAACATCAGTGACTTACACAACCTCACCCAACATGGCGGCTGTAAGGACCCTCTTCCCCCCTCACACTGTCCCACATCATCGTCTGTCTCTCCTGCAGACTCCACCTACCCGTTTTTTTTTAGTAACCCCCGGGCTAAGCGCTCCTCTGAGCAGCTTATTTTTTGTAAAGTCTGTGCTCACTGCTGCTTGCTGCTCCAGGGGAGCGCTTAGCCCGGGGCATTTGAGGCTAGTTCTGGGACACGGGACAAAGAACCTCAGACCGGGACTCTCCCGGTGAAACCGGGGCGGGTGGCAACCCTATATCCTCTACTAGTACATTACAGCTACACTTTATACATAAAGCTAAACAATATACATAAATCTACACTATATACATAAAGCTACACTATATACATAAAGCTACACTATATACATAAAGCTACACTATATACATTACAGCTACACTATATACATAAAGCTACACTATATACATAAAGCTACACTATATACATAAAGCTACACTATATACATTACAGCTACACTATATACATAAAGCTACACTATATACATAAAGCTACACTATATACATACAGCTACACTATATACATAAAGCTACACTATATACATAAAGCTGCACTATATACATAAAGTTACACTATATACATAAAGCTACACTATATACATAAAGCTACACAATATACATAAAGCTGCACTATATACATAAAGTTACACTATATACATTACAGCTACACTATATACATACAGCTACACTATATACATAAAGCTACACTATATACATAAAGCTACACTATATACATTACAGCTACACTATATATATAAAGCTACACTATATACATAAAGCTACACTATATACATAAAGCTGCACTATATACACATTACAGCTACACTATATACATAAAGCTGCACTATATACACATTACAGCTACACTATATACATAAAGCTACACTATATACATAAAGCTGCACTATATACATAAAGTTACACTATATACATTACAGCTACACTATATACATAAAGCTACACTATATACATAAAGCTACACTATATACATAAAGTTACACTATATACATAAAGCTACACTATATACATAAAGCTACACTATATACATAAAGCTACACTATATACATAAAGCTGCACTATATACATAAAGTTACACTATATACATTACAGCTACACTATATACATAAAGCTACACTATATACATTACAGCTACACTATATACATAAAGCTACACTATATACATAAAGCTACACTATATACATAAAGTTACACTATATACATAAAGCTACACTATATACATAAAGCTACACTATATACATAAAGCTGCACAATATACATTACAGCTACACTATATACATAAAGCTACACTATATACATTACAGCTACACTATATACATAAAGCTACACTATATACATTACAGCTACAATATATACATAAAGCTACACAATATATATTAGCACTTTCACTAGCACTGAGAAGAGCTGCACTTTGTATTAACCTCTTCACTAGCACAGAGAGCTGCTCAGTGTGTATTAACCCTTCACTAGCACAGAGAGTAGCACAGTGTGTATTAACCCTTCACTAGCACAGAGAGCTGCACAGTGTGCATTAACCCTTCACTAGCACAGAGAGTAGCACAGTGTGCATTAACCCTTCACTAGCACAGAGAGTAGCACAGTGTGCATTGACCCTTCACTAGCACAGAGAGCTGCACAGTGTGCATTAACCCTTCACTAGCACAAAGAGCTGCACAGTGTGCATTAACCCTTCACTAGCACAGAGAGCTGCACAGTGTGTATTAACCCTTCACTAGCACAGAGAGCAGCACAGTGTGTATTAACCCTTCACTAGCACAGAAATCTGCACTGTGTGTATTAACCCTTCACTGGCATAGAGAGCTGCACAGTGTGTATTAACCCTTCACTAGCACAGGGAGCAACACATGTGTATCAACCATTCACTAGCACAGAGAGCTGCACAGTGTGTATTAACCCTTCACTAGCACAGAGAGCAACACATGTGTATTAACCCTTCACTAGCACAGAGAGCAACACATGTGTATTAACCATTCACTAGCACAAAGAGCTGCACTGTGTTTATTAACCCTTCACTAGCACAGAGAGCTGCACAGTGTTTATTAAACCTTCACTAGCACAGAGAGCAGCACAGTGTGTATTAACCCTTCACTAGCACAGAGAGCAGCACAGTGTGTATTAACCCTTCACTAGCACAGAGAGCAGCACAGTGTGTATTAGCCCTTCACTAACACAAATAGTTGAACAGCAGTTAGCATCCCATTGCCTGGCACAAGCAGATGTGTAACATGCATTAAAAGAACACAATTTATAACAAAAACTTTTTAACAAGAATAGAATGTGAATGTGACGTTTTATCATACAATACACACAGCCTAACTGAGAGGGCTGCTGCATTGATTCTCTGTTAAAGTAAGATTGTCTGTTTAAGTAAAGCAGTTAGCTAAACAAGGGAGTTAGGCAAACAAGGATTTGGAGTAACCAAGGGGAAATATAATTATTTTATATTTTTTAGATAAACATTTTAGTAAGAATGAGCTGGTTGTTAAATAGAAAAGTTTTCTGTCTTCCAGGGGCTCATGTTAGACATATTGGGGAGTGTAATGATTGATTGTTAGAGGGATGTGGGTCTGATCCTGCACTCATGGTACATATTGGTACTAATAAAGGAATCAGCGGGAGATGGAGAGTCCTACAAAATGACATCAAGGAGTTAGGTAGCAAGCTTAAAGCAAGGACTTCAAAGTAATATTTTCGGAGATATTACCAGTGCCATGAGCTAACTCAGTAAGGCAGTATAAGCTAAGGTCTGTTAATTCATGGTTAAAAACATGGTGTCAAAACGAAGGGTTTGACTTTTTAGAGCACTGGGCTGACTTTTCACTTGGGTACAATTTGTACAGTAAGGACGGATTGCACCTGAATGACATGGGTGCAGGTGTTTTGGGGGAATGGATGGTAGCTCGTTTACAGAATCTTTTAAACTAGGCAAAGGGGGGAGGGTCACATTAGAAAGTATGGAGGAAAGCGCACCAAGTAGCAGCAGAAAGCACATAAAAATAAAATGTATGACAGCAAATGCAAGAAATATGACTAGTAAAATGGGGGCGCTGGAGATCTTAGTTGCAGAAGAGGACTATGATGTTATCAGTACAATTGAAACTTGGTGGGATGATTCACATGACTGGGCAGTTAGCTTAGAGGGGTATACTTTATTTAGGAGGGACAGGAATAATATAAGGGGTGGAGGAATCTACATGTATATTAAACCTAACCTTAAACCTACAATAAGGGAAGATGTTTATGATGATACAGGTGACAATATAGAGACCCAGTGGGTTGAAATAAAGAGTTGGGAGGGAAATCCTAAAACAATATTACTTGGAACATGCTACAAGCCCCCCAACGTTAGTGACATGGAGGAAACTCAACTACTAATGCAAATAAGTAAGGCTGATAATAACAGTGCTGTAATTATGGGAGATTTCAACTACCCTGATATAAACTGGGCCAATGAAACTAGTAATTCAGCTAAGGGGGATAGATTTTTAATTGTTCTCAGGGATAACTTCTTGTCACAATTAATAGAGGAGCCAACTAAGAGTAAAGCTATATTGGATTTAGTGCTATCAAACAATACAGATTTAAAATCAAACATAGAAGTCAAAGAACATTTGTGTAACAGTGATCATAACATGGTCTCATTTGAAATCTCTTTTCATAAGCAGTGTTTTAAAGGTTTAACTAAGACTTTTAATTTTAAGAAAGCAAAATTCAACGATTTAAGGAAATCATTAAATAACACAAATTGGTAATCAGGGACCCCCAAGGCAGGTACCTAATCATTAACTGCAAAATTGATGGTGTCCCGTACACACTAGGAAACTACTATGGCCCAAACTCCGGGCAAATACAAGCACTCCGTAAATTTCTAAGGTTGCTATATGCACATAAAATGCACAATTTGCTATTAGCAGGTGATTTCAATCTGATATTGGACCCCACCTATGATAGACGATCACAATAGTTTAAACCCTGTGAACCCTCTATAGCTGGGAAGGCTAAACAATTTAACAATCTCATAGCCCAGTATAACTTATTTGACGCATGGCGCTCCCACCACCCCTCTACTAGAGACTACTCCTACTATTCTCCCGTCCACAATACTTACACCAGAATTGATTTTATCTTTTGTGAACCCCATCTACTAGATCTTGTTCAATCTATACACATGCCTGGCTGTACATGGTCGGACCACTCTCCTGTTCAGCTATCTTTACAAACTCACAATCCAAATGCCCCAAGACCTCCGTGGAAAATGCCAGACTTCATTCTCTCCTCTATGGAACATACTGAATACCTCAAGGTCGAGATAGAACACTTTTTAGTGACTAACGACAATGGTGCAGTCAGTGACTACAATCTTTGAGGCTCCTTGAAGGCATTTGTCCGTAGCCTCTTTATTAAACTAAGGGCTGAGCACAAGAAAAAAACAGGCAACTCTTTAGCCCAATTACATGTAGCCCTAAGAGACTTAAACGCCCCCACAATGCTAACACTAGACCCCCAGATTCTAAACCAAATTAAGGAAATCAAGAACCAGATTGAAGTGATAGAGTCACAGCGCTTGCAAGCTCGCATTCAAAACTTTAAACAAGCCTTCTACGCTAAAGGCAATAAAGCAGATAGGCTTTTGGCTAATAAATTGCGACAACGCACTGCTGCGGCGCTAATGCCTTACATCAAAACACCCTTGGGCATATTTCGCCTCCCCTCAGACATCGGTGATGCCTTCGCTAGCTACTGCTCATCTTTGTATAATCTAGAAAACCATACTGATGACGTTCCCCCCTCGTTACCCCGAGTTCAGAGGTTCTTAGACGGTCTGTCCTTGCCCACCCTGTTGGAGGAACAAAAAACTTTTTTAGATTCCCCCTTTAGTCCTAAAGAAATTAGAGACACCATCATCTCACTAAAAAACGGCAAAGCCCCTGGTCCTGATGGTTACAATGCCCTCTTCTATAAAATATTTCTCCCACTGCTTTCACCCGTACTTACTAGATTGTTCTCTTTGGCCAGACATAACAGCGTATTCCCCGCTGAATTCCTAGAAGCTACTATAATCACGATTCCTAAGCCCGGCAAACCTCCAAACATCTGTTAAAATTTTCGCCCTATTTCATTAATCAACACCGACATGAAAATCTTTGCTAAACTCTTGGCCACTAGACTTAATCACATTCTTCCCTCACTAATCAACTGGGACCAAGTTGGCTTTACCCCGTATAGAGAGGGACCAGACAACACCAGAAGAATTCTTAACATACATCTAGAAGCCAGGAGAACAGGTTTCCCATGTACAACTCTAGCTCTAGATGTGGAAAAAGCCTTCGACAGGGTGGGCTGGACCTATATGTTCGAGGTCTTAAGAAGGTTCGGTTTCCCCCCGCGATTCTATTCTTGCATAGCTGCACTATACTCTACACCCTCGACCTCAGTCAGAGGTTTAGGCTTTCACTCATCAACCTTCCCTATCTCCAACGGGACAAGACAAGGGTGCCCATTGTCCCCTCTTATCTTCACCCTGATCATGGAACCCTTGGCGGAGATACCCAGATATTAAGGGAGTTGAAGTGGCGGGTATCTCTCAAAAGACCGCTCTATTTGCAGATGATCTGACTATTTTCTTAGGGGATCCAACGGGATCTCTTCCTTCCCTCTTCTCTCTGCTTGAGAGCTTTGGTAGTATTAGCTTCTATAAACTTAACATAAACAAAACAGATGCCTATGTTATAAACATAGCCGATAATGAACTTGCAAAATTAAAGCTGATGTATCCATTTAATTGGTCTAAACATAAGATCAAACACTTAGGTGTCTATCTGTCCAGCAATATATCCACTGTCATAGAAGCTAACTTTTACCCACTCCTATGCCAATTTCAAAATTGTGCTTTAAAATGGAATGTCCCTTGTATATCTTGGCTAGGCAGGATCGCCGCATTCAAGATGGTCCTTCTTCCCAAGCTTACTTACCTATTTCGCGCCCTTCCCATTCCTATCCCCAAATCCCTTATTGGCAAATTTCAAGCTATGTGTAATAGATTTGTTTGGAGAGGCAAGCATCCCAGGGTGGCCACAAGTATAATGCAGCAACCACTTTTGAGTGGAGGCGCAGGCGCCCCCAACTTAATCTTCTATCATGAGGCCGCTAGATTGGCTCATATTCTTGCCTGGAATGTTAAAGCTTCCCAGAGCAAATGGAAAATCCTGGAACAGGTGACTTTGCCTGACCCCCTCCTTCTTGTGGACCTTATATGGTTACCAAAACACACTAGGGCCTATTATAAGATTAATAATCCAATTATCTTACATGCACTCCCCTTCTGGGATAAGACCCATTCCTTACCACAGATAGCTCCTCATCTGTCGCCAATTCATTCCTTCTCAGGTCTACTAATGGCTCTCCAAGACTCTCACCCTTCCTTATGGGAAGAACACGGTATAATTCATATTGCTGACTTACTCCCCGAAGGTCACATGATATCGCTAGCTCAATTTAGCTCTACCTATAATCCCCCTCCTCTCCTACGTTTTGAATTCTGATGAGTGCGCAGCCTCCTGAAATCCTGATTTTTTTTTAATTCCCCTCCAAAAGAACCTACCGCTTGGGAGAAGAGATGGCTGGCAGGTTTTAAAGTCCCACACGCACTTGCAACCTCATATAAAGACCTACCGAATCCTCCAATTTTCAATAAATCAGCTTATATCACACCATGGGAAAGATCCCTCAACTTCAGTGCTGAGCAGGGCGAGTGGTCCAACGCTTACCAGACAGGCCTTACATTGTATAACTTTGTTAGAACTGTATATTAAAGTATGTCTTCAATGGCACCTTACCCCCCTCAGACTCTTCAAAATCTCCCCGGTTAATTCCCCCCTTTGCTGGAGAGAATGTGGTTCTGTTGGTACGCCCTCCCACATCTGGTGGGAGTGCCCTGCGTTAAAACCCTTCTGGCATGAGATTATATGCAGATTAAAGCTCTTAGACCCTTCTTTGGAGACCACCCCACAGACCCTATTATTTCATCTAAATATTAAAACAACAACAAAGGCCGGAGATCTCCTTAGCGTCTATATACTTATGGCAGCAAAGCTGTCAATAGCTAGATTATGGAGGCAGAAGCCTTCACAAGGGTGGAGCGAAGTCATTAAGATTATGTCGTATCTTGAGACTATTGAGCTCCCGATCTTCACCCAGAACAACAAAGCCCCACTACACTCGCAAATATGGGACCAATGGAAGCCCCTCAGATAATAATATACTGGGTACGTCCCCTTGGTTTCCTTCCCCTTTGCCAGCCCCAAGCAATATCATAAAACGTACCACTCCAGCCACTTACTAACCTCTCCGCTTTCTTCCCTCTTCCCCCATCCCCCCCCCCCCGTTTTTTTTTTGTTTTTTTTTCCCCCCTCCTTATTCTATAGTATCTGACCAGCACGTTTAGCTTTCAAAATCTATCTACTCCTCCACTTCATGGTGGATATGTTTTTGCCCATGTTTCCCAGCATTGAAACATTTCTGTTTTCTACAAGGTATTATAATAACACCCACATTTTCTCCACAGCTTACAAAAATGGACTGAGTACTTAATATTTGTTTTCTGAACCTCAATTTCAACATCCTTTGTTTTCACATATGTTGTAAGGTTCAACCTGTAAGGCAAAAATGCCAATCAACCTTTTACTTTGTATTGTGTGCGCTTGTTTGTACTCTTGTGTCCATCTTTCAATAAAAATTATTATTTAAAAAAAAATAACACAAATTGGGACAAAGTATTCTCTAATAAAAATAGAGAGGATAAATGGATAACATTTAAAACTTTGTTAAATAAATATACATATCAACAAATACCATATGGTTATGAAAATAAAAAATCCAAGCCAATGTGGCTAAATATAAATGTGTTAAGAGAAATTAGGAAAAAAGTAGGGCATTTAAATAATTAAAATAAAATAGTACAGAGTCAACATACCATAATTATAAGGAATTTAACAAAGCATGCAAAAAGCAATCGAATTAGCCAAAATTGAAAATGAAAAATTAATTGCAAAGGATTCTAAGTCTAACCCTAAAAGGTTCTTTAAGTACATAAATAGCAAAAATCTAAGAAGGACAATATAGGTACTCAGTGAAACTCAGTATGTGACCCATAATTAGGTATGTAATGTGATGTTGCCAAATTGTTTACGCCAACAATGGAATAAAAGAACAATAGTAATAATAATATATGTATCAACTTACTGTGTGATGTAAAATGTTAAACATACTGACTTTCACTGAGTATCTTACTTAATCATTTTTCAATATTTAGTATATTTGCACATATTTGTTATTATAAATCCCACTGACTCTCGTAATATATTAGTTATTTCACACTCTGATTCTTACGATCAGAATATATATTTTTGCACATTTCACCAAGTAACATTAGATCATAGTTTATTTATTGTTGCCAATTATGTGGCCACCACTTTTGTGTTTATTATTGTATCCATTATTTATTTGACATATTACCCTGTTTTTTTTTTATTTCCTATGATAACATTACGCTGACACTTCATGGTGAGGAGGAGTCCTGTTCTTAAGGGGTGTGTGCACTGTATCCATACGGCGATCTGTGTGTCATCTGACACGAGTGTCTATTATGCCAGGATTGGTCAGCTTTCATGACACACACATTTTGGGTGGTCCCAATACGTTCCAGTCTGAGGGCCATGGCGGTCATATGAATCGGAAGAAGAGTGGATTGTAGATATCACAAGCTTACACTACAATTCTCTGTTTATTTCTGTGGCCTCTTCTTGCAGAGGCAGGCAATAGGCAATATGAATTTGCTAAGGATTTTAACATGTGTTTCAATTACTTATGTCTAAAAAGATCTGATGTACCCTATTATTTCAATGGGATCTTATTTATGTTTTAGTTTTTTGGGACATTGAGGTTTCTGGGCCGGTACATGTTACTAGGCACATATTGAGGGATTGTGTTATGATTATTTTTTGGCTCTGTATTATGTATAATATATTGCATTTATATATGTGTATCACATTGTACTGTGTTAAGCATGAACATTTTCTATGTATAATTACTATAGTCCCTATGGTAACCAATCTAATGAGAACTGAACACACATGGTATCAATTACCACATCTTCAATCATATCTCACAATCACCTAGATTATGAGTTTTGCGTTAGGCTTAAAAAGCAGCGTTGGGCAGTCCCCAACGCTGCTTTTTAACGCCCGCTGGTATTACGAGTCTTGCAGGTACAGGTGTACCGCTCACTTTTTTGGCCAGACTTGGAAATACCGCAAATCCACTTACGTAAATTGCGTATTCTATTTTTTCAATGGGACTTGCATAGCCCCGGTATTATGATTCTGCCAAAAAGTGAGCGGTAGACCCTCTCCTGTCAAGACTGGTACCACATTTTAAAGTCAGTAGTTAAGAGTTTTATGGCACAACGCCGTAGCATAAAACTCTTAACTAAAGTGCTAAAAAGTACACTAACACCCATAAACTACCTATTAACCCCTAAACCGAGGCCCTCCCGCATCACAAACACTAAAAGAAAATTTTTAACCCCTAATCTGCCGAACCGGACATCGCTGCCACTATAATAAATATATTAACCCCGAAACCGCCGCACTCCCGCCTCGCAAACACTAGTTAAATTTTATTAACCTCTAATCTGCCGTCCCTAACATCACCACCACCTACCTACATTTATTAACCCCTAATCAGCCACTCCCAACATCGCCGCCACTATATTAAAGTTATTAACTCCTAAACCTAAGTTTAACCCTAACCCCCCTAACAAATATAATTTAAATAAATCTAAATAAAATTACTATCATTAACTAATTAATTCCTATTTAAAATTAAATACCTGTAAAATAAACCCTAAGCTAGCTACAATATTGTATCTAGCTTAGGGTTTATCTTTATTTCACAGGCAAGTTTGTAATTTTTTTTAACTAGGTAGAATAGTTACTAAATAGTTATTAAATATTTAACAACTACCTAGCCAAAATAAATACAAATTTACCTGTAAAATAAAACCTAACCTAAGTTACACTAACACCTAACACTACACTATAATTAAATTAATTCCCTAAATTAAATACAATTAAACAAAATTAGCTAAAGTACAACCCCCCCACTAAATTACAGAAAATAATAAACAAATTACAAGATTTTAAAACTAATTATACCTAATCTAATCCCCCTAACAAAATAAAAAAATAAAATAAAAAAAAAGCCTAACCCTACACTAAATTACAAATAGCCCTTAAAAGGGCCTTTTGGGGTGCATTGCCCCAAAGAAATCAGCTCTTTTACCTGTAAAAACATTACAAATCCCCCCAACATTAAAATCCACCACCCACACAACCAACCGTACTCTAAAACACACCCAATACTCCCTTAAAAAAACCTAACACTAACCCCTTAAAGATCACCTTACTGGGAGAAGTCTTCATCCAACCGGGCAGAAGTGGTCCTCCAGACGGGCAGAAGTCTTCATCCAGACGGCATCTTCTATCTTCATCCATCCGGCGAGGAGCGGGTCCATCTTCAAGACATCCGACGTGGAGCACCCTCTTCTTCCGACGGCTACGACTGAATGAAGGTA
Organism: Bombina bombina; assembly: GCF_027579735.1. NCBI lineage: Eukaryota > Metazoa > Chordata > Amphibia > Anura > Bombinatoridae > Bombina > Bombina bombina. The sequence continues at coordinate 68,221,877 of NC_069503.1, forward strand.
CCTTTAAGTGACGTCATCAAAGATGGCGTCCCTTCAATTCTGATTGGCTGATAGAATTCTATCAGCCAATCAGAATTGAGCTCGCATTCTATTGGCTGTTCCAATCAGTCAAGTTTTTCATCAGCCAATCGGAATTGAAGGGACGCCATCTTGGATGACATCACTTAAAGGTACCTTCATTCAGTCATAGCCGTCGGAAGAAGAGGATGCTTCACCTCGGATGTCTTGAAGATGGACCCGCTCCTCGCCGGATGGATGAAAATAGAAGATGCCGTCTGGATGAAAACTTCTGCCCATCTGGAGGACCACTTCTGCCCGGTTGGATGAAGACTTCTGCCTGTCTGGAGGACCACTTCTGCCCAGTTGGATGAAGACTTCTCCTGGTAAGGTGATCTTCAAGGGGTTAGTGTTAGTTTTTTTATGGGGTATTGGATGGGTTTTAGAGTAGGGTTGGTTGTGTGGGTGGTGGGTTTTAATGTTGGGGGGGAATTGTAATTTTTTTACAGGTAAAAGTGCTGATTACTTTGGGGCAATGCCCCGCAAAAGGCTCTTTTTATGGCTATTTGTAATTTAGTGTAGGGTAGGGCTTTTTAATTTTGGGGGGCTTTTTTATTTTGTTAGGGGGATTAGATTAGGGGTAATTAGTTTAAAAATCTTGTAATTTATTTATTATTTTCTGTAATGTAGTGTTTTTTCTTTTTGTACTTTAGCTAATTTTATTTAATTGTATTTAATTGTATTTAATTTAGGGAATTAATTTAATTATAGTGTAGTGTTAGGTGTAATTGTAACTTAGGTTAGGTTTTATTTTACAGGTAAATTTGTCTTTATTTTAGCCAGGAAGTTTATTAAATAGTTAATAACTATTTAATAACTATTCTACCTAGTTAAAATAAATACAAAGTTGGGGGGGGGGGGCGTGTCCAGGCGGCCATGATCGGTCGCATAAACTAGTTGCTCCGCATTTGAGAAAAGATAACCGCCAATTATATGCAGCATTAATAAGAATTCTCTCCTACAAAGCCAACTATGTGTAAACAACTGTTGCACTGAATGATATCTCCATACTGAAATTACACACGGATCGGAGCCCTAGTCTGAAACATTGGCTGTCGAGGTGGCGGCCTAACTAATCAGACTTCCAACACCCCCCCCCCCTCGGTCATCCGGGTAGAGCAGTTTAGAAGAAAACTGCATATACTGTGCTACCTCTTGTTATATACATCTGTTCTCTAGATTACTGGGGCAAAGATTTTCTGATCTGCTAGTGGAGGAGCTTCCATCATGGTGGATCCTATTGAGGCCTGGGGGACTAAGGTCCAAGGACTATTAACTAACCACTTCCAGAGTCTTGAGAGACACTTAAAGATGGTGCTCGCTCACTATACCCAGATGCCCACAGCAGAGACGAACACATCTTCGGAAGTAGCTAATACTAAAGGAGACATCAATCTAACTACTCGAGCAGCTGAATCCCTAACAACTATGCAGCAAACATCACATTTACCTTCTTGCAGGGATCAGAGAGGTGAAGCAGTTGAAAATGGGATCAGAAACAGGAAACCTTTTAACCCACACAGCGGCACACAGGCGACACCTAAAAGATCAGTATCAAACCGGTGAAAACAAAGAGAGCCCTGGATGAGTCGTCTCAGAAACCAAGAGCACTATTCACTGCATGGAAAAGATATGATAGAGGAAGAACAACCTTTCATTAAGCCAGGAAGTAATCATAGCGACGATACTGAAGACACAAGTCTTAAAGAGTCAATAGTATATACAATTGTTACCAGGAGCACTTTTGAACATCAGGACTTTTGGTAAAACTATGGGTTTGATTCACCTCCGATGAGTCTTATGCTATGCCTGGGACGCTCTGGTGTTGGCTAAAATGGTGGGGGCCATATCGCATTTAAAGTTATGTTACACGCACATGTTTGGACTTGATTATATAGTATTTAGCTTAATTATGTTTGATTTCAATGTGTTTCACTACCTTTTTTTGTCATCTATTACCACATCCATGGGACCAAATCTTAGTAACTTATTAATGGTTTATTAACAGGTCTAGAAGCAAATGGGTTCTCTTCTCTATTGTAAAAAACTGCAAATGTTTTAACTATCAAACTTTCAGGGAGTACTTCAGAAACAAAGCATAAATGTATATTAAGCAGGGCTTAGATAGAAATCCTGATAGGCATAAGTGTGTATATTAGCTGCAATTTTGTTTGTATAGTTCTTAGCTTAACTAGAAATTTGAATTGAATGCATCCGATCTCACTGTTTATTATGCTATATATTACTACTCTTACCAAACCAGATTTTAGTAGTCTATTAATAGTTTAAGAAACAAACGAGTTCTTCCTCTTACTGAAAAAATAGCACATTCCCATTTACTGAACTTTCAGGGAGCATTACCTAAGCAAAGTTTATCTGCCCATTCCATAAGGGGATTTTTCATACAGGGATTTCTCACCCCAATTTCAGTTACATTTACTCTCCATTGCAACTACTTGGTAGTAATTATTAGTGAAGGTGTTCTATTTTTACCCTTTTTAACCATTTGCACATTTTCTATAGGCTAACGCAATCTCAGCCCTAGGAGCATCTCTAAAGCAATGATAGATTGTTCCCACACTGTCTGCGGCCGAGGCAGTGGGGCACGACACATTTAGATGTTGCTCAAGACTAGGCAATATACAGGTAGTGATGTCGCGAACCTAAAAATTTCGATTCGCGAACAGCGGACTCCAACTTCCGCTACTGTTTGCGAACCGGCGAACCGGGCAAACCGCCATTGACTTCAATAGGCAGGCGAACTTTAAAACCCACAGGGACTCTTTCTGGCCACAATAGTGATGGAAAAGTTGTTTCAAGGGGACTAACACCTGGACTGTGGCATGCCGGAGGTGGATCCATGGCAAAACTCCCACGGAAAATTACATAGTTGATGTAGAGTCTGGTTTTAACCCATAAAGGGCCTAAATCACCTAACATTCCTAAATTGTTTGGAATAACGTGCTTTAAAATATGATGTTGTATCGATCAGGTAGTGTAAGGGTTACGCCCGCTTTACAGTGACAGACCAAACTCCCTGTGTAACGCACCGCAAACAACCGCAAACAGTCCATTTGCACAACCACGAGATAGATAGATTTGATAGATAGATACATAGATTACATAGATCAATAAATGCAATATACATATGATCGATACAAATTACATAGATCAATAGATGCAATATACATTTGATAGATACGAATTACATAGATCAAAAGATGCAATATACATTTGATAGATACGAATTACATAGATCAATAGATGCAATATACATTTGATAGATATGAATTACATAGATCAATAGATGCAATATACATTTGATAGATGCGAATTACATAGATCAATAGATGCAATATAGATTTGATAGATACGAATTACATAGATCAATAGATGCAATATACATTTGATAGATACGAATTACATAGATCAATAGATGCAATATACATTTGATAGATATGAATTACATAGATCGATAGATGCAATATACATTTGATAGATACGAATTACATAGATCAAAAGATGCAATATACATTTGATAGATACGAATTACATAGATCGATAGATGCAATATATATTTGATAGATATGAATTACATAGATCAATAGATGCAATATACATTTGATAGATACGATTGATAGATAGATTCAATAGATAAATATATAGATTTGATAGATATATAATTTCCCTGCCAGAGAATTACAATAAGACATGCGGTCTGGGACCCGTGGTGTGTTAAGTAGTACTATTCTTAGCAGTTTAATACCTGTTACTCCCCCTATCGGGGGAGGTCTATATGGCATGGATTTTAGGAACCAGTAGATGGAAAAAGATGCTTGGTCGGTCCTCCTACTTCAAATTTGACCGAAACACAAGTGGCTGTCACAAAACAGTCCGGCCACGAGATAGATAGATTTGATAGATAGATACATAGATTACATAGATCAATAGATGCAATATACATTGGATAGATACAAATTACAGAGATCAATAGATGCAATATACATTTGATAGATACGAATTACATAGATCAATAGATGCAAAATACATATGATAGATACGAATTACATAGATCAATAGATGCAATATACATTTGATAGATATGAATTACATAGATCAAAAGATGCAATATACATTTGATAGATACGAATTAGATAGATCAATAGATGCAATATAGATTTGATAGATACGATTTACATAGATCAAAAGATGCAATATACATTTGATAGATACGAATTACATAGATCAATAGATGCAATATACATTTGATAGATACGAATTACATAGATCAATAGATGCAATATACATTTGATAGATACGAATTACATAGATCAATAGATGCAATATACATTTGATAGATACGATTTACATAGATCAATAGATGCAATATACATTTGATAGATACGAATTAGATAGATCAATAGATGCAATATATATTTGATAGATACGATTGATAGTTAGATAGATTCGATAGATAAATAGATAGATTTGATAGATATATAATTTCCCTGACAAAGAATTACAATAAGACATGCGGTCTGGGACCCATGGTGTGTTAAGTAGTACTATTCTTAGAAGTTTAATACCTGTTACTCCCCCTATCGGGGGAGGTCTATATGGCATGGATTTTAGGAACTGGAGATGGAAAAAGATGCTTGGTCGGTCCTCCTACTTCAAATTTGGCCGAAACACAAGTGGCTGTCACAAAACAGTCCTGCCACGAGATAGATAGATTTGATAGATAGATACATAGATTACATAGATCAATAGATGCAATATACATTGGATAGATACAAATTACAGAGATCAATAGATGCGATATACATTTGATAGATACGAATTACATAGATCAATAGATGCAATATACATTTGTTAGATACGATTTACATAGATCAATAGATGCAATATACATTTGAGATACGAATTACATAGATCAATAGATGCAATATATATTTGATAGATACGATTGATAGTTAGATAGATTTGATTGATAAATAGATAGATTTGATAGATATATAATTTCCCTGACAGAGAATTGCAATAAGACATGCGGGCTGAGACCCATGGTAAGGTACTTCCTTTTGCACAATCGAGTAAAGGTTGGGGTCCGGGATTGCCTTTTGTGCAAAGAAATTGTGGCCGGGTACCTTCCACTGTGGTGTCCCCTATCAGGGGACGTGTATATGGCATGTATTTTAGGAACCGGGAGATGGAACAAGATGCTTGGACACCCAGTACAGGTCGTTCTCCTTCAGCCTTTTTATACGAGGGTCCCCGACCCTCAACAGGCATGACAGCATGAAAGACCCCATATGCCATGACTTCCTTTTGCACAATTGAGTACAGGTATGGCATCGTTTTTAGGAACCTGGAGATAATTTTTAGGAACCGAGAGATGGAAAAAGATGCTTGGTCGGTCCTCCTACTTCAAATTTGGGGCACTGCGCGTACAATCTACTGTGCCACCAGATATGAGTGGTGTGTTAAGTAGTACTATTCTTAGCAGTTTAATCTGTCATGCTCGGCTGAGTAGGTTCAGGAGTTTGGAGCATGTGCAAGGTGATGGCTGAGTTAAGCTGAGAGGATGTGAAGAGGTGAGTAGGACTCAGTATACCAGAATGGAAACACAGAACAAAGAAGGGCTTTTGTTAAAGTAACTTTACTAAGGTAATGCAAGGAAAACAAGAGGTACAGCACAACGAGGTTATATTCCAAACCGATAATAAACAAATGAAAGTCTTGTAAAAGAACAGTTCAAGCAGAAGTCCTTCAACAGACACAGACGACCCTTACGAGTACTTGATATTAGGATCAAAGTGGGCATACACGGGTATTAGAGCCAGGGTACTTGGTATCATATGCCAGTATCTCGGTAAGGCAACTTGGTTTCAGGAACGGGCCGAGCGGCGAGCATACCCCTGTATCTCAGTAAGGCAACTTGGTTTCAGGAACGGGCCGAGCATACGCCAGTATCTCGGTAAGGCAACTTGGTTTCAGGAAGTGGCCGAGCATATGCCAGTATATCGGTATAGCAACTTGGGTTCAGGAAGGGGCCTATATGATTGGTGGCACGAGTTGGCAAGTAGGCCTGGCACACACGCTGGCAGGCAGGCAAATGCAATTAGATTACACTAGCAGACTGATGTTTCACAGTCAAAAAAGTTTTTTTTTTTAAATATTTACACTACTGTTACAACAAATATGAGTGGTGCCACTAAACTTGGCAAGTGGGCCTGGCACACACGCTGGCAGGCAGGCAACTGCAATAAGATTACACTAGTAGACTGATGTCTCACAGTCAAAAAAGTTTTTTTTTTAAATATTTAAACTACTGTTATAACAAATATGATTGGTGGCACTAGTTGGCAAGTGGGCCTGGCACACACGCTGGCAGGCAGGCAACTGCAATTAGATTACACTAGCAGACTGATGTTTCACAGACAAAAAAGTTTTTATTTTAAATATTTACACTACTGTTATAACACATATGATTGGTGGCACTAGTTGGCAAGTGGGCCTGGCACACACGCTGGCAGGCAGGCAACTGCAATTAGATTACACTAGCAGACTGATGTTTCACAGTCAAAAAAGTTTTTTTTTTAAATATTTACACTACTGTTACAACAAATATGAGTGGTGCCACTAACTTGGCAAGTGGGCCTGGCACACACGCTGGCAGGCAGGCAACTGCAATAAGATTACACTAGCAGACTGATGTCTCACAGTCAAAAAAGTTTTTTTTTTAAATATTTACACTACTGTTATAACAAATATGATTGGTGGCACTAGTTGGCAAGTGGGCCTGGCACACACGCTGGCAGGCAGGCTACTGCAATTAGATTACACTAGCAGACTGATGTTTCACAGTAAAAAAGTTTTTTTTTTAAATATTTACACTACTATTACAACAAATATGAGTGGTGCCACAAACTTGGGGCGCGATCCGATATCGATCGCAGTTTGCGGCGCAAGCGAGGGAACCGGCGTCGCCCGCAGTTTCAGCTCGCAACTCGAGCCATCCCATATAGGTCGCCGTCAGATGCTAACGTGCCGTAAGTCTCACAAACCAGCGATGTCCAGAAATCTGCGTAAGTACAAATTTCTGGCGTCGCCAGTGACTTGCGCCACGTTAGAATCTGCCGGCGCCTATAAAACCTGACTAAAGTCTAAAACACCCGCACTGTCTAACACGCCTCCCTAACATAGCCCGCACTGTCTAACCCTCTATCCGCTATCCCCCCTCACTATCCTAACAATAAAAAAGCTATTAACCCCTAAACCGCCACTCCCGTACCCCGCCGCAACCTAATAAAGTTATTAACCCCTAAACCGCCGCTCCCGTACCCCGCCGCCAGCTATATTATATCTATAACCCCCTAAAGTGAGCCCTTAACACCGCCGCCATCTATATTAAAATTATTAACCCCTAATCTAAGCCCCTTACACCGCCGCCATCTCTATTAAAATGATTAACCCCTAATTTAATCTACCTACCCTGCCGCCAGCTATATTATCTATATTAACCCTAAGTATATTATAGTTAATATAGGTATTACATTATATATATTAACTATATCAACCCTAATTATATTAGGGTTAATATAGTTAATATAGTTACTATAGTATTTATATTAACTATATTAACTCTATCTAACCCTAACTAAATTTATATTAAATTAATCTAATTCATTTATAAACTAAAATATTCCTATTTAAATCTAAATACTTACCTATAAAATAAACCATAAGATAGCTACAATATAATTAATAATTACATTGTAGCTATGTTAGGGTTAATATTTATTTTACAGGTAAATTGTTAATTATTTTAACTAGGTATAATAGATATTAAATAGTTATTAACTATTTAATATCTACCTAGTTAAAATAATTACCCAATTACCTGTAAAATAAATCCTAACCTAAGTTACAAATACACCTACACTATCAATAAATTTAATAAACTACTAACATCTATCTAAAAATACAATTAAATTAACTAAACTAAATTACAAAAAAAAACAAACACTAAATTACAAAAAATAAAAAAAAGATTACAAGATATTTAAGCTAATTACACCTATTCTAAGCCCCCTAATAAAATAATAAACCCCCAAAATAAAAAAAATTCCCTGCCCTATTCTAAATTCAACAAATTTCAAAGCTCTTTACCTTACCAGCCCTTAAAAGGGCCTTTTGTGGGGCATGCCCCAAAGAATTCAGCTCTTTTGCATACAACAAATACAATTCCCCCCCCCATTACAACCCACCACCCACATACCCCTATTCTAAACCCACCCAAACCCCCCTTAAAAAAGCCTAACACTACCCCCCTGAAGATCTCCCTACCTTGTCTTCACCACACCGGGCCGAACTCTTGATCCGATCCGGGCGATGTCTTCCTCCAAGCGGCAAAGAAGAATTCTTCCTCCGGCGATGTCTTCCTCCAAGCGGCAAAGAAGAATTCTTCCTCCGGCGACGTCTTCCTCCAAGCGGCAGCAAAGTCTTCATTCTTCCGGCGGCATCTTCAATCTTCTTTCTTCGCTCCGCCACCGCGGAGCATCCATCCCGGCCGACTGCTGAACTTGGAATGATGTACCTTTAAATGACGTCATCCAAGATGGCGTCCGCCGAATTCCGATTGGCTGATAGGATTCTATCAGCCAATCGGAATTAAGTTAAAAAAATCTGATTGGCTGATTGAATCAGCCAATCAGATTCAAGTTCAATCCGATTGGCTGATCCAATCAGCCAATCAGATTGAGCTTGCATTCTATTGGCTGATCGGAACAGCCAATAGAATGCGAGCTCAATCTGATTGGCTGATTGGATCAGCCAATCGGATTGAACTTGAATCTGATTGGCTGATTCAATCAGCCAATCAGATTTTTTTAACTTAATTCCGATTGGCTGATAGAATCCTATCAGCCAATCGGAATTCGGCGGACGCCATCTTGGATGACGTCATTTAAAGGTACATCATTCCAAGTTCAGCAGTCGGCCGGGATGGATGCTCCGCGGCGGCGGAGCGAAGAAAGAAGATTGAAGATGCCGCCGGAAGAATGAAGACTTTGCTGCCGCTTGGAGGAAGACGTCGCCGGAGGAAGAATTCTTCTTTGCCGCTTGGAGGAAGACATCGCCGGAGGAAGAATTCTTCTTTGCCGCTTGGAGGAAGACATCGCCCGGATCGGATCAGGAGTTCGGCCCGGTGTGGTGAAGACAAGGTAGGGAGATCTTCAGGGGGGTAGTGTTAGGCTTTTTTAAGGGGGGTTTGGGTGGGTTTAGAATAGGGGTATGTGGGTGGTGGGTTGTAATGGGGGGGGGGGTATTGTATTTGTTGTATGCAAAAGAGCTGAATTCTTTGGGGCATGCCCCACAAAAGGCCCTTTTAAGGGCTGGTAAGGTAAAGAGCTTTGAAATTTGTTGAATTTAGAATAGGGCAGGGAATTTTTTTTATTTTGGGGGTTTATTATTTTATTAGGGGGCTTAGAATAGGTGTAATTAGCTTAAATATCTTGTAATCTTTTTTTTATTTTTTGTAATTTAGTGTTTGTTTTTTTTTGTAATTTAGTTTAGTTAATTTAATTGTATTTTTAGATAGATGTTAGTAGTTTATTAAATTTATTGATAGTGTAGGTGTATTTGTAACTTAGGTTAGGATTTATTTTACAGGTAATTGGGTAATTATTTTAACTAGGTAGATATTAAATAGTTAATAACTATTTAATATCTATTATACCTAGTTAAAATAATTAACAATTTACCTGTAAAATAAATATTAACCCTAACATAGCTACAATGTAATTATTAATTATATTGTAGCTATCTTATGGTTTATTTTATAGGTAAGTATTTAGATTTAAATAGGAATATTTTAGTTTATAAATGAATTAGATTAATTTAATATAAATTTAGTTAGGGTTAGATAGAGTTAATATAGTTAATATAAATACTATAGTAACTATATTAACTATATTAACCCTAATATAATTAGGGTTAATATAGTTAATATATATAATGTAATACCTATATTAACTATAATATACTTAGGGTTAATATAGATAATATAGCTGGCGGCGGGGTAGGTAGATTAAATTAGGGGTTAATCATTTTAATAGAGATGGCGGCGGTGTAAGGGGCTTACATTAGGGGTTAATCATTTTTATATAGGTGGCGGCGGTGTAAGGGGTCAGATTAGGGGATAGATAAGGTAGATGGCGGCGGTTTTAGAGGCTCACAGTAGGGGGTTAGTTTATGTAGATGGCGGCGGGGTCCGGGAGCGGCGGTTTAGGGGGTAATAACTTTATTAGGGATTTCGGGGGGGGGGGGGGGGATCGCGGTTGACAGGTAGATAGACATTGCGCATGCGTTAGGTGTTAGGTTTATTTTAGCAGATCGCGGTTGACAGGGAGATAGACATTGCGCATGCGTTAGGTGTTAGGTTTATTTTCTAGTTAGTTTAGGGAGTTACGGGGCTCCAATAGTCAGCGTAAGGCTTCTTACGGCTGCTTTTTGTGGCGAGGTGAAAATGGAGTAAGTTTTCTCCATTTTCGCCACGTAAGTCCTTACGCTGCATATTGGATACCAAACTGCGCGGGTTTGGTATACCTGCCTATGGCCCAAAAAACTGCGGGCGACGGCAGAAATATACGCGCGTAACTTCTAGGTTACGCCGTATATGTGATACCAAATCCGCGCAAATATTGGCGTCGCCGGCTTTTGCGGGCGACGCTTTATATCGGATCGACCCCTTGGCAAGTGGGCCTGGCACACACGCTGACAGGCAGGCAAATGCAATTAGATTACACTAGCAGACTGATGTTTCACAGTCAAAAAAGTTTTTATTTTAAATATTTAGACTACTGTTATAACAAATATGATTGGTGGCACTAGTTGGCAAGTGGGCCTGGCACACACGCTGGCAGGCAGGCAACTGCAATTAGATTACACTAGCAGACAAATGTTTCACAGTCAAAAAAGTTTTTTTTTAAAATATTTACACTACTGTTACAACAAATATGAGTGGTGCCACAAACTTGGCAAGTCTGCCTGGCACACACGCTGACAGGCAGGCAAATGCAATTAGATTACACTAGCAGACTGATGTTTCACAGTCAAAAAAGTTTTTATTTTAAATATTTACACTACTGTTATAACAAATATGATTGGTGACACTAGTTGGCAAGTGGGCCTGGCACACACACTGGCAGGCAGGCAACTGCAATTAGATTACACTAACAGACTGATGTTTCACAGTCAAAAAAGTTTTTGTTTAAAATATTTACGCTACTGTTACAACAAATATGAGTGGTGCCATTAACTTGGCAAGTGGACCTGTCACACACGCTGGCAGGCAGGCTACTGCAATTAGATTACACTAGCAGACTGATGTCTCACAGTCAAAAAAGTTTTTTTTTTAAATATTTAAGCTACTGTTATAACAAATATGATTGGTGGCACTAGTTGGCAAGTGGGCCTGGCACACACGCTGGCAGGCAGGCAACTGCAATTAAATTACACTAGCAGACTGATGTTTCACAGTCAAAAAAGTTTTTTTTTAAAATATTTACACTACTGTTACAACAAATATGAGTGGTGCCACTAACTTGGCAAGTGGGCCTGGCACACACGCTGGCAGGCAGGCTACTGCAATTAGATTACACTAGCAGACTGATGTTTCACAGTCAAAAAAGTTTTTTTTTTAAATATTTACACTACTGTTACAACAAATATGAGTGGTGCCACAAACTTGGCAAGTCTGCCTGGCACACACGCTGACAGGCAGGCAAATGCAATTAGATTACACTGGCAGACTGATGTTTCACAGTCAAAAAAGTTTTTATTTTAAATATTTACACTACTGTTATAACAAATATGATTGGTGGCACTAGTTGGCAAGTGGGCCTGGCACACACACTGGCAGGCAGGCAACTGCAATTAGATTACACTAACAGACTGATGTTTCACAGTCAAAAAAGTTTTTTTTTTAAATATTTACGCTACTGTTACAACAAATATGAGTGGTGCCATTAACTTGGCAAGTGGACCTGTCACACACGCTGGCAGGCAGGCTACTGCAATTAAATTACACTAGCAGACTGATGTTTCACAGTCAAAAAAGTTTTTTTTTAAATATTTAAACTACTGTTATAACAAATATGATTGGTGGCACTAGTTGGCAAGTGGGCCGTGCACACACGCTGGCAGGCAGGCTACTGCAATTAGATTACACTAGCAGACTGATGTTTCACAGTCAAAAAAGTTTTTATTTTAAATATTTACACTACTGTTATAACACATATGATTGGTGGCACTAGTTGGCAAGTGGGCCTGGCACACACGCTGGCAGGCAGGCAACTGCAATTAGATTACACTAGCAGATTGATGTTTCACAGTCAAAAAAGTTTTTTTTTTAAATATTTACACTACTGTTACAACAAATATGAGTGGTGCCACTAACTTGGCAAGTCGGCCTGGCACACACACTGGCAGGCAGGCAACTGCAATAAGATTACACTAGCACACTGATGTCTCACAGTCAAAAAAGTTTTATTTTTTAAATATTTACACTACTGTTATAACAAATATGATTGGTGGCACTAGTTGGCAAGTGGGCCTGGCACACACGCTGGCAGACAGGCTACTGCAATTAGATTACACTAGCAGACTGATGTTTCACAGTCAAAAAAGTTTTATTTTTAAATATTTACACTACTGTTACAACAAATATGAGTGGTGCCACAAACTTGGCAAGTGGGCCTGGCACACACGCTGACAGGCAGGCAAATGCAATTAGATTACACTAGCAGACTGATGTTTCACAGTCAAAAAAGTTTTTATTTTAAATATTTACACTACTGTTATAATAAATATGATTGGTGGCACTAGTTGGCAAGTGGGCCTGGCACACACGCTGGCAGGCAGGCAACTGCAATTAGATTACACTAGCAGACTGATGTTTCACAGTCAAAAAAGTTTTTTTTAAAATATTTACACTACTGTTATAACAAATATGAGTGGTGCCACAAACTTGGCAAGTCTGCCTGGCACACACGCTGACAGGCAGGCAAATGCAATTAGATTACACTAGCAGACTGATGTTTCACAGTCAAAAAAGTTTTTATTTTAAATATTTACACTACTGTTATAACAAATATGATTGGTGACACTAGTTGGCAAGTGGGCCTGGCACACACACTGGCAGGCAGGCAGGCAACTGCAATTAGATTACATTAACAGACTGATGTTTCACAGTCAAAAAAGTTTTTTTTTTAAATATTTACGCTACTGTTACAACAAATATGAGTGGTGCCATTAACTTGGCAAGTGGACCTGTCACACACGCTGCCAGGCAGGCAAATGCAATTAGATTACACTAGCAGACTGATGTCTCACAGTCAAAAAAGTTTTTTTTTTAAATATTTAAACTACTGTTATAACAAATATGATTGGTGGCACTAGTTGGCAAGTGGGCCTGGCGCAGGCAACTGCAATTAAATTACACTAGCAGACTGATGTTTCACAGTCAAAAAAGTTTTTTTTTTAAATATTTACACTACTGTTACAACAAATATGAGTGGTGCCACTAACTTGGCAAGTGGGCCTGGCGCAGGCAACTGCAATTAAATTACACTAGCAGACTGATGTCTCACAGTCAAAAAAGTTTTTGTTTAAAATATTTAAACTACTGTTATAACAAATATGATTGGTGGCACTAGTTGGCAAGTGAGCCTGGTACACACGCTGGCAGGCAGGCAGGCAACTGCAATTAAATTACACTAGCAGACTGATGTTTCACAGTCAAAAAAGTTTTTTTTTAAATATTTACACTACTGTTACAACAAATATGAGTGGTGCCACTAACTTGGCAAGTGGGCCTGGCACACACGCTGCCAGGCAGGCAAATGCAATAAGATTACACTAGCAGACTGATGTCTCACAGTCAAAAAAGTTTTTTTTAAAATATTTACACTACTGTTATAACAAATATGATTGGTGGCACTAGTTGGCAAGTGGGCCTGGCACACACGCTGGCAGGCAGGCAACTGCAATTAGATTACATTAGCAGACTGATGTTTCACAGTCAAAAAAGTTTTTTTTTTAAATATTTACACTACTGTTACAACAAATATGAGTGGTGCCACTAACTTGGCAAGTGGGCCTGGCACACACGCTGCCAAGCAGGCAAATGCAATAAGATTACACTAGCAGACTGATGTCTCACAGTCAAAAAAGTTTTTTTTTAAATATTTACACTACTGTTACAACAAATATGAGTGGTGCCGCTAACTTGGCAAGTGGGCCTGGCACACACGCTGCCAGGCAGGCAAATGCAATAAGATTACACTAGCAGACTGATGTCTCACAGTCAAAAAAGTTTTTTTAAAAATATTTACACTACTGTTATAACAAATATGATTGGTGGCACTAGTTGGCAAGTGGGCCTGGCACACACGCTGGCAGGCAGGCAACTGCAATTAGATTACACTAACAGACTGATGTTTCACAGTCAAAAAAGTTTTTTTAAAAATATTTACACTACTGTTATAACAAATATGATTGGTGGCACTAGTTGGCAAGTGGGCCTGGCACACACGCTGACAGGCAGGCAAATGCAATTAGATTACACTAGCAGACTGATGTCTCACAGTCAAAAAAGTTTTTATTTTAAATATTTACACTACTGTTATAACAAATATGATTGGTGGCACTAGTTGGCAAGTGGGCCTGGCACACACGCTGGCAGGCAGGCAACTGCAATTAGATTATACTAGCAGACTGATGTTTCACAGTCAAAAAAGTTTTTTTAAAAAATATTTACACTACTGTTACAACAAATATGAGTGGTGCCATTAACTTGGCAAGTGGACCTGTCACACACGCTGGCAGGCAGGCTACTGCAATTAGATTACACTAGCAGACTGATGTCTCACAGTCAAAAAAGTTTTTTTTTAAAATATTTAAACTACTGTTATAACAAATATGATTGGTGGCACTAGTTGGCAAGTGGGCCTGGCACACACGCTGGCAGGCAGGCAACTGCAATTAAATTACACTAGCAGACTGATGTTTCACAGTCAAAAAAGTTTTTTTTTTTAAACATTTACACTACTGTTACAACAAATATGAGTGGTGCCACTAACTTGGCAAGTGGGCCTGGCATACACGCTGCCAGGCAGGCAAATGCAATAAGATTACACTAGCAGACTGATGTCTCACAGTCAAAAAAGTTTTTTTTAAAATATTTACACTACTGTTATAACAAATATGATTGGTGGCACTAGTTGGCAAGTGGGCCTGGCACACATGCTGGCAGGCAGGCTACGGCAATTAGCTTACACTAGCAGACTGATGTCTCACAGTCAAAAAAGTTTTTTTTTTAAATATTTACACTACTGTTATAACAAATATGATTGGTGGCACTAGTTGGCAAGTGGGCCTGGCACACACGCTGGCAGGCAACTGCAATTAAATTACACTAGCAGACTGATGTTTCACAGTCAAAAAAGTTTTTTTTTAAAATATTTACACTACTGTTACAACAAATATGAGTGGTGCCACTAACTTGGCAAGTGGGCCTGGCACACACGCTGCCAGGCAGGCAAATGCAATAAGATTACACTAGCAGACTGATGTCTCACAGTCAAAAAAGTTTTTTTAAAAATATTTACACTACTGTTATAACAAATATGATTGGTGGCACTAGTTGGCAAGTGGGCCTGGCACACACGCTGGCAGGCAGGCAACTGCAATTATATATAAAAAATCAGTGCGCCAATATACCTATATATAAATAGATAAGAACATAAAGTGCATCAAAATTAAAAAACACCTATGCAAATAAATACAAAAGTGACAACTGCGAAAATAAAACAGTGTGGTTAATATCCCAATCAAACCAATGTTGTAGAGGATGGGAATGTTGTATTGGACAGTTCATCTAGTCCATAATCCAAATCCTGAAATCTGGAACGGATGGCAGGCTGCTTCTTCGGATTTCTTGTTGGTGTCCCAAGATGTTAAACTCTGCAGAAGTGAATGATAAAAAAAGAAGAAGGCGCCACCATAGTGCACAATCAGATGTGTATAACACGCCAATTAAACAAGTAAGACCGTACTTACAAGCTGTAAGACACTTGAGAAGTGTCACAAACGCCTTCTGGACTGTTATGGAGTCGTCCAGCTAACTCACACTGGTGGGTTTCAGAAATCCTCTGGGGTGTATAACACGCCAATTATTTATTTATTTATTTATTTATTTTTTTACTCTGTGTATTTATATATATATATTTACTTATTCAAAACATTAATATATCTCTCAACACTTTTGATATATTTTATACATATTTCAAGATACACATTCTTTTGATATGCTCGGACAGTTGAGCGTTGCACGGCCTGATTGTGGTTGTCTGCCATCAATAGCAGTTTTTTACTCACGCTATTGATTTCACACAGAGGCTTGAATATTAATTCTCTTACCATTGGATATCAGTGACCAATGGTAGCTCTATTAGTGGTCACACCTTCACGCATGCGCTGTTCACTTTAGAGGACGCCGAGAATTCGGCAATAAAAGTTCGTGGTTTTAACTATTATGTATATTGCACCTGAGGAAACGGTCAGGAGAGACCGAGAAACGTTGTGCTTATGTACTCCAAATAAAGTCTGTTTGCTTTTACAAGACTTTTGCCACAAAGTATCCTTTATTCATTCATTTCTCATCCTATTGATCCATCTGTTACATTGTATCCACAAGTGTATCTACAACAACAGTGGATAGTACAGGACGAGCCGGCTCTGTGAAACTTCTGTTGCTGGATGCTGTTTTCTTTTTGCCATCGCCGCCCTCACACCCCAGAGGCAACTGCAATTAGATTACACTAACAGACTGATGTTTCACAGACAAAAAAGTTTTTTTTAAAATATTTACACTACTGTTACAACAAATATGAGTGGTGCCATTAACTTGGCAAGTGGGCCTGGCACACACGCTGGCAGGCAGGCTGCTGCAATTAGATTACACTAGCAGACTGATGTTTCACAGTCAAAAAAGTTTTTTTTTAAATATTTAAACTACTGTTATAACAAATATGATTGGTGGCACTAGTTGGCAAGTGGGCCTGGCACACACGCTGGCAGGCAGGCAACTGCAATTAGATTACACTAGCAGACTGATGTTTCACAGTCAAAAAAGTTTTTTAAAAAAATATTTACACTACTGTTACAACAAATATGAGTGGTGCCACTAACTTGGCAAGTGGGCCTGGCACACACGCTGCCAGGCAGGCAAATGCAATTAGATTACACTACCAGACTGATGTTTCACAGTCAAAAAAGTTTTTATTTTAAATATTTACGCAACTGTTATAACAAATATGATTGGTGGCACTAGTTGGCAAGTGGGCCTGGCACACACGCTGGCAGGCAGGCAACTGCAATTAGATTACACTAACAGACTGATGTTTCACAGTCAAAAAAGTTTTTTTTTAAAATATTTACACTACTGTTACAACAAATATGAGTGGTGCCATTAACTTGGCAAGTGGACCTGTCACACACGCTGGCAGGCAGGCTACTGCAATTAGATTACACTAGCAGACTGATGTCTCACAGTCAAAAAAGTTTTTTTTTAAATATTTAAACTGCTGTTATAACAAATATGATTGGTGGCACTAGTTGGCAAGTGGGCCTGGCACACACGCTGGCAGGCAGGCAACTGCAATTAAATTACACTAGCAGACTGATGTTTCACAGTCAAAAAAGTTTTTTTTTAAATATTTACACTACTGTTACAACAAATATGAGTGGTGCCACTAACTTGGCAAGTGAGCCTGGCACACACGCTGCCAGGCAGGCAAATGCAATAAGATTACACTAGCAGACTGATGTCTCACAGTCAAAAAAGTTTTTTTTAAAATATTTACACTACTGTTATAACAAATATGATTGATGGCACTAGTTGGCAAGTGGGCCTGGCACACACGCTGGCAGGCAGGCAGGCAACTGCAATTAGATTACACTAGCAGACTGATGTAAAAGTTTTTTTTTTTAAATGTACACTAATGTTACACCAGATATGACTGGTGGCACTGAGCAAGTAGGCACAGTATATGCTGTGAGCCTGACACACAGGCTGGCAGTGCCAGGCAGGCAACTGCTATTAGATTACAAAGAAAAAAAAACAAAAAAAAAATGACTGATGTAGCCCTAAAAAGGGCTTTTTGGGGTGCTGTCCTTACAGCAGAGATCAGATGAGTCCTTCAGGGCTGTAGTGGACACTGAATACACTAGCCTAGCAATCAATTTCCCTATAAAATCATCAGCAGCAGCACTATCCCTCCTCTCACTAAGAATGCAGGATCAGAATTAATCTAAAATGGCTGCTGCCAAGGAGCAGGGAGGGTCTGGGAGGGAGTGTCTGCTGCTGATTGGCTGTAATGTGTCTGCAGACTGTGAGATACAGGGTCAAAGCTTACTCAATGATGACGAATAGGGGGCGGGTAGAACATCGCATATGTTCGCCCACCGCTGCGAACGCAAACAAGCTATGTTCGCCGAGAACTGTTCTCCGGCGAACTATTCGCGACATCACTATATACAGGCAACAATAGATTAATCATAAACACGGTGTAAGTGGAACTCATGACAGACTTAAATATATATATTAGCCGACTTCTAGCAAGCTGATAACCTGGAGATTGGTTATAAGTCTATCCAAGGTCATTATTACTGGATCATAGTTCTTTGAACAAAGAGCTGATTTACCTTACAAGACATAATTTCCCCACAATACCCACTTATCGCATAACAATGTAGATACGCTGAAGGTTCTTTAAGCAGTATCCTAAAATATTCCTTTTCTCTACAGAGAACTCTACCAGCTCTAGAAGCCTAATCATATACTTCCATGTTATCTAGTAGCTTTACTGGCTTAAGAATTTCATGCCTAAATTGCACTTTTAAGTTGTTTACAAGTATTTCCACTACCCTTATATTGGCATTTGAAATATTTTATTTAGCCTGTGGTGGTATTCCCACCCATCCTATACCAAATTACAGAGAAAATTGCCCATAATATAAATAAGTTGTTGGTTTCTCCTTTTACTCTTATTAATGTAGCATATTTCCTCTTTCACAATATATTACATTCTATATTCAAAGATAGACCACATAAAAATACAATTAGGTTCATTAATTGGGATCCAAGAGCAGTCTCCTCTTGTCAGAGATTACCCACCATAGTTATGCATCCACAGTTACATAGAGGTCCAAAAGTGGCCTTATGTTCTATTGAGTGAGTACATAGTTTATTAGGCAAATATTGATTGTACTAGAAATGTATTTTGCCACATGTACATACAATGTATCTCTGTTTCTCTATTGACAATTTTTGTTTGTATGCCTTGCAATGAACCTCAATAAAAAAAATAAAAAAAAAAATACAAACTTGCCTGTAAAATAAAAATAAACCTAAGCTAGATACAATGTAACTATTAGTTATATTGTAGCTAGCTTAGGTTTTTTTTACAGGTAAGTATTTAGTTTTAAATAGGAATAATTTAGTTAATGATAGTAATTTTATTTAGATTTATTTAATTTAAGTTAGAGGGGTTAGGGTTAGACTTAGGTTTAGGGGTTAATATGTTTATTATAGTGGCGGCAACGTTGGGGGCAGCAGATTAGGGGTTAATAAGTATAATGTAGGTGTCAGCGATGTTGGGGCAGCAGATTAGGGGTTAAAAAGTATAATGTAGGTGGCGGCGGTGTCCGGAGCGGCAGATTAGGGGTTAATAATATAATGCAGGTGTCGGCGATGTCAGGGGCGGCAGATTAGGGGTTAATAAGTGTAAGATTAGGGGTGTTTAGACTCGGGGTTCATGTTAGGGTGTTAGGTGTAGACATAAATTTTATTTCCCCATAGGAATCAATGGGGCTGTGTTAGGAGCTAAACGCTGCTTTTTTGCAGGTGTTAGACTTTTTTTCAACCAGCTCTCCCACTTGATTCCTAAGGGGAAATCGTGCACGAGCATGTTACACCAGCTTAATCAGCGCTGATATTGGAGTGAGATTTTGAGCAAAATTTTGCTCAACGCTCACTTCTTGTCTTTTAACGACGGGTTTGTAAAAACCCGTAATACCAGCATTGTCTGTAAGTGAGCGGTGAGCATAAACTGCTCGTTAGCACCGCATAGCCTCTAACGCAAAACTCGTAATCTAGCCGAATGTGTTTTATATAGCAAGTGTGTGTTTTATTTTTTTATTCAATAGCCTGAGGAAACAGCCCTTTGGTGGCTGAGAAATGCGTCATTTTTATTAAAGTTTGTTTTTTAATTATACACTGGCTGTTGTTTGGATTGCATTTTTTTATCTTATTTTTTGGAATTGCTGTGTGACCTGCATATTACCTGGAACCAGTCAGCTGGGCGGCTGAGGAGCTCTAGCCTGCTTGTATTGCACCTGGATGTTCTTTGGAGTATGTAAGTGTGTTTTTTTTTCATATCACACGTATTTCTGAATCAAACTGTGCTTGGCTATGTTGGCTCTGTCTCTTTACATATAAGAATATATTAATATCCACTGCTGGGACCCCATTTCAGACACTTGGTTGCTCCTATACAGTTAGCTGGACAACTGTGAGGTTCCAGTCTGCCTGTTTGCACCACTGGTGCTATACGTTTGTGAGTAACCTTTTGTTTCATCTATATTTACATTGTGTTGATGGTACTAGGCCATTGGGCACCTTTGTTTTTTCTTCTTCTAGATCATTTGAACCCCCAGGATCATGAACTTCCTATGACAGAGAGCTGCCTCTACACCCCTTGGAGTATATTTGGAGTTTGCATATATTTACCATTATTTGTCTACTAGGTAATAAGTCTGCACAGAGGGCAGTCTATGTTTAAAAGCTACAACCTCCCAAGCTAAAGTTACAAAAAACCCCAACTAAAATTACAGAAAAAAATAAAAAGGTATCCAAAATAAAAAATTTAAACCTAAACTAATACCCCTATAAAAATAAAAAAATTAAACCAAATCCCTATAAAAAAAAAAATCCCCCCAAAATAAAATCACACCCTAATCTAATGCTAAACTACCAATGACCCTTAAAGGGGCTTTTTGTAGGGCTTAGTTAAATGGATCTTTTGGAGTTATAAAAAATTCTAAGTCCCCCTAGCAACTAATTAAATTCAAGGTACACGATTAAATATGGCATCCCTTGAATTCCTATTGGCTGATTTTATTCTTTAAATTCAAATCAGCCAATATGATGAGAGCTACTGAAATCCTATTGGCTTATTTGAACAGCCAATAGGATTTCAGTAGCTCTTATTCTATTGCTCTTATTCTATTGGCTGATTTGAATTTGAAGAATCAAATAAGCCAATAGGATTTAAGGGACACCATTTTTAATCGTGTACCTTAAATTCACTATTCAGTTTACAATGGCGATCGGAAGAATAGGATTCTCCATGCTCCATGGCTCTGAGGTCGCTGGTCTTCAGTTCCGCGGTCTTCA
The DNA here is from genome assembly GCF_027579735.1 of Bombina bombina. Classification (NCBI taxonomy): domain Eukaryota; kingdom Metazoa; phylum Chordata; class Amphibia; order Anura; family Bombinatoridae; genus Bombina; species Bombina bombina. The sequence goes on from NC_069503.1 coordinate 68,243,454, forward strand.
GTTCCGCCCTCCGCTCCATGCCGGCTTGTTCCTGGAAGAAGAAAGAAGAGGTCCTAGCTTGGAAGAAGATGTCGGCCACTTGGAAGAAGACTTCATCGCCTGGAACAGGACCTTCTCCGCCGGACTTCAACAACCATGAGTACCAATCTGGGGGTTAGACTAACGCCTAGATTTAGAGTTTGGCGTTAGCCGTCAAAACCAGCGTTAGGGGCTCCTAACGCTGGTTTTTACCGCCCGCTGGTATTTAGAGTCAGTCAGGAAATGGTCTAACTCTCACTTTGCAGCCGCGACTTTTCGATACAGCAGATCCCCCTACGCCATTTGCGTATCCTATCTTTTCAATGGGATCTTTCTAAAGCTGGTATTTAGAGTCTTGGCTGAAGTGAGCGTTAGAAATCTAATGACAAGACTCCAGCCGCAGAAAAAAGTCAGGAGTTAAGAGCTTTCTGGGCTAACGCGGGTTCATAAAGCTCTTAACTACTGTGCTCTAAAGTACACTAACACCCATAAACTACCTATGTACCCCTAAACCGAGGCCCCCCCACATCGCCGCCACTCTATTAAATTTTTTTAACCCCTAATCTGCCGACCGCACACCGCCGCAACCTACATTATCCCTATGTACCCCTAATCTGCTGCCCCTAACACCGCCGACCCTTATATTATATTTATTAACCCCTAATCTGCCGCCCCCAATGTCGCCTCCACCTACCTACAATTATTAACCCCTAATCTGCCGACCGGACCTCACCGCTACTCTAATAAATGTATTAACCCCTAATCCGCCTCACTCCCGCCTCAATAACCCTATAATAAATAGTATTAACCCCTAATCTGCCCTCCCTAACATCACCGAAACCTAACTTCAAGTATTAACCCCTAATCTGCCGACCGGACCTCACCGCTACTCTATTAAATGTATTAACCCCTAAAGCTAAGTCTAACCCTAACACTAACACCCCCCTAAGTTAAATATAATTTTTATCTAACAAAATAAATTAACTCTTATTAAATAAATTATTCCTATTTAAAGCTAAATACTTACCTGTAAAATAAACCCTAATATAGCTACAATATAAATTATAATTATATTGTAGCTATTTTATGATTAATATTTATTTTACAGGCAACTTTGTATTTATTTTAACCAGGTACAATAGCTATTAAATAGTTAATAACTATTTAATAGCTACCTAGTTAAAATAATTACAAAATTACCTGTAAAATAAATCCTAACCTAAGTTACAATTAAACCTAACACTACACTATCAATAAATTAATTAAATACAATACCTACAAATAAATACAATTAAATAAACTAACTAAAGTACAAAAAATAAAAAAGAACTAAGTTACAAAAAAATAAAAAAATATCTACAAACATTAGAAAAATATTACAACAATTTTAAACTAATTACACCTACTCTAAGCCCCCTAATAAAATAACAAAGCCCCCCAAAATAAAAAATGCCCTACCCTATTCTAAAATTAAAATAGAAAAGCTCTTTTACCTTACCAGCCCTTAAAAGGGCCTTTAGCGGGGCATGCCCCAAAGAATTCAGCTCTTTTGCCTGGAAAAAAAAACATACAATACCCCCCCAACATTACAACCCACCACCCACATACCCAACATTACAACCCACCACCCACATACCCCTAATTTAACCCAAACCCCCCTTAAATAAACCTAACACTAAGCCCCTGAAGATCTTCCTACCTTATCTTCACCACACCGGGTATCAGCGATCGGTCCAGGCTCCGATGTCTTGATCCAAGCCCAAGCGGGGGGCTGAAGACGTCCATCCTCCGGCTGAAGTCTTGATCCAAACGGCGGCTGAAAAAAGTCCATCTTCGGGCAGAAGTCTTCATCCTATCCGGGCAGAAGAGGATATCCGGACCGGCAAACATCTTCATCCAAGCGGCATCTTCTATGTTCTTCCATCCGATGATGAGCGGCTCCATCTTCAAGACCTCCGGCGCGGATCCATCCTCTTCTTCCGACGACTAGACGACGAATGAAGGTTCCTTTAAGGGACGTCATCCAAGATGGCGTCCCTCGAATTCCGATTGGCTGATAGGATTCTATCAGCCAATCGAAATTAAGGTAGGAAAATTCTGATTGGCTGATGGAATCAGCCAATCAGATTCAAGTTCAATCTGATTGGCTGATCTAATCAGCCGATCAGATTGAGCTCGCATTCTATTGGCTGTTCCGATCAGCCAATAGAATGTGAGCTCAATCTGATTGGCTGATCCAATCAGCCAATCGGATTGAACTTGAATCTGAATCTTGAATTTTCCTATCTTAATTCCGATTGGCTGATAGAATCCTATCAGCCATCGGAATTCGAGGGATGCCATCTTGGATGACGTCCCTTAAAGGAACCTTCATTCGTCGTCTAGTCGTCGGAAGAAGAGGATGGATCCGCGACAGAGGTCTTGAAGATGGAGCCGCTCGTCATCGGATGGAAGAACATAGAAGATGCTGCTTGGATGAAGATGTTTGCTGGTCCAGATCTCCTCTTCTGCCCGGATAGGATGAAGACTTCTCCCTGAAGATGGACTTTTTCAGCCGCCGCTTGGATCAAGACTTCAGCCGGAGGATGGACGTCTTCAGCCCCCCACTTGGGTTTGGATCAAGACATCGGAGCCTGGACCGATCGCTGATACCCGGTGTGGTGAAGATATGGTAGGAAGATCTTCAGGGGCTTAGTGTTAGGTTTATTTAAGGGGGGGGGGTTTGGGTTAGATTAGGGGTATGTGGGTGGTGGGTTGTAATGTTGGGGGGGGGATCGTATGTGTTTTTTTTTCCAGGCAAAAGAGCTGAATTCTTTGGGGCATGCCCCGCAAAAGGCCCTTTTAAGGGCTGGTAAGGTAAAAGAGCTTTTCTATTTTAATTTTAGAATAGGGTAGGGCATTTTTTTATTTTGGGGGGCTTTGTTATTTTATTAGGGGGCTTAGAGTAGGTGTAATTAGTTTAAAATTGTTGTAATATTTTTCTAATGTTTGTAGATATTTTTTTATTTTTTGTAACTTAGTTCTTTTTTATTTTTTGTACTTTGGTTAGTTTATTTAATTGTATTTATTTGTAGGTATTGTATTTAATTAATTTATTGATAGTGTAGTGTTAGGTTTAATTGTAACTTAAGTTAGGATTTATTTTACAGGTAATTTTGTAATTATTTTAACTAGGTAGCTATTAAATAGTTATTAACTATTTAATAGCTATTGTACCTGGTTAAAATAAATACAAAGTTGCCTGTAAAATAAATATTAATCCTAAAATAGCTACAATATAATTATAATTTATATTGTAGCTATATTAGGATTTATTTTACAGGTAAGTATTTAGCTTTAAATAGGAATAATTTATTTAATAAGAGTTAATTTATTTCGTTAGAATAAAATTATATTTAACTTAGGGGGGTGTTAGGGTTAGGGTTAGACTTAGCTTTAGGGGTTAATACTTGAAGTTAGGTGTCGGTGATGCTACAGAGGGCAGATTAGGGGTTAATACTATTTATTATAGGGTTATTGAGGCGGGAGTGAGGCGGATTAGGGGTTAATAACTTTATTATAGTAGCGGCGAGGTCCGGTCGGCAGATTAGGGGTTAATAAGTGTAGGTAGGTAGCGGCGACGTTGAGGGGAGCAGATTAGGGGTTAATAAATATAATATAGGGGTCGGCGGTGTATGGGGCAGCAGATTAGGGGTACATAGGGATAACGTAGGTTGTGGCGGTATACGGAGCGGCAGATTAGGGGTTAATAATAATATGCAGGGGTCAGCGATAGCGGGGGCGGCAGATTAGGGGTTAATAAGTGTAAGGTTAGGGGTGTTTAGACTCGGGGTACATGTTAGGGTGTTAGGTGCAGACATAGGAAGTTTTTTCCCATAGGAAACAATGGGGCTGCGTTAGGAGCTGAACGCTGCTTTTTTGCAGGTGTTAGTTTTTTTTTCAGCTCAAACTGCCCCATTATTTCCTATGGGGGAATCGTGCACGAGCACGTTTTTGAAGCTGGCCGCGTCCGTAAGCACCGCTGGTATTTAGAGTTGCAGTGGCGGTAAATTATGCTCTACGCTCCCTTTTTGGAGCCTAACGCAGCCATTCTGTGAACTCTAAATACCAGCGGTATTTAAAAGGTGCGGGGGAAAAAAAGCCAGCGTTAGCTACACGGGTCGTTACCGACAAAACTCTAAATCTAGCCGTAAGTTTTTAATTTTTTTGGGGGGGTTTGTTTTTTTTAGATTAGGGATGGGCACTTCTTAAAAGAGCTGAATGCCCTTTTAAGGAAAGCAAAACAGCTGAATGCCCTTTTAAGGAAAGCAAAACAGCTGAATGCCCTTTTAAGGGCAATGCCCATACAAATGCCCTTTTCAGGGCAATATGTAGTAGGTTTTTTTAGTGTTAAGTTTATTTATTTTGAGGGGTTTGGTGGGTTTTATTGTTAGGGGGGACTTAGGGCAATGCCCTACAAAAAGCCCTCTTAAGGGCAATTGGTAGTTTAGCATTAAATTAGGGGTGTTTTTATTTTGGGGGGCTTTTTTATTTTCATAGGGATTAGGTTTAATTTCTTTATTTTTGATCATTTGTTTATTATGTTCTGTAATGTTCTATTTTTTTATTTTCTGTAATTTTAACTTAATGTTAGGTAATGTTAGGTTTTTTTATTTTGTTTGTAATTTTTAATTTAGGTTTAATTTAGGGGGTGTTAGGTGTCAGGATTTTGCTTAGGAACTTACTTATAATCAGTTCTAATGTATGCACTGTACCTTTAACTGCCTTTTCATCCACTTCCTGTTCCCTATAAAATCCCATGAGCCCTCTAGGTCATTGCTTGGTATTGTAAGTGTCTCATTCACTTCTAAGCTCTCCTAGCAATCTTCACGTTGCTGTCTCTGATCTACCATCCTATCCTGTATACCGCTGCGCTAATTGCCCCCCTCTGCGCCTGTGAGTTACTATTACCTGCAGCAGGACTTCTGGATTGTTGCAAGTATTCCGGCCGGCTCTATTAGATCAATCCGCGGTGACGTCACACGCCAACCTAACGGAATGACCCGGCATTAGCCTCTGCTGTCTGCCTCAACGGATCTCCGGATACCGGACTTTCAAGCTGCCTTTGAACATATACAACCTGCCATCCGGCTCTCCTATCAGGTACTTCCATTCTCATGTTAATCTTGGGTTTACCTTAAGTGACTTTTATTCCGGATCTCCTCCTTGTGTAAAAACTCAGACTGCTTGCTACATTAAGCACATTTCCATTCACATGTATGGCTGATGGCCTCAATACATTAAAGGCTGAAAATGTTGCACTTAAAGCATACATTAAGGATTACCTTGAAACTAAAATACATACACCTGAGCCACAAGTTAGTTTGCCTGAAAAATTCTATGGAGACAGGGCACACTATAGAGATTTTAAGAATGCATGTCTCCTGCTTTTTACTTTAAAACCCCAGTCATACCCTAATGACAGGATTAGAGTTTTAACTATTATATCATTTCTTAGAGGGGAACCACGTAGTTGGGCCAATAGTTTTTTTGAGACAAATGAGACTATACTCAACTCATTGGATCAATTTCTCTTAGCCATGGGTTAATTGTATGAGGACCCCTTCAAACAGCAAACTGCAGAGACTGCACTCAGGGCTCTGAAACAAAAAAAGAGAGTAGTCGAAGACTACATTACAGATTTCAAGAGGTGGGCAAAAGATTCCGAATGGAACAATTTATCTTTAAGGAATCAGTTTCGTCTGGGTCTCTCAGACCCCGTTAAAGATGAATTGTCCCGCACGGAAATTCCCTCCACATTAGAAGAGTTAATCAAGCTCAGTATCACTATTGATAGAAGGCTAAGAGAAAGACAACATGAAATAACTTACCCTGATTCATACACTAAGAAAAACACTAGTAATATACCTACAACTTCCTCTAACAAGTCTAACATTGAACCAATGGAGATTGGCTTTTTAAAAGGCCCTCTAAGCCCCCAAGAAAAGATCAGGCGAAGAGAAAATAATCTGTGCCTCTATTGTGCTTCAGACAAACACTCTGTTAAAGACTGTCCAGCCCTGCAGAAACTTAACAAGGGTGAGTCACATACTTCTATTGAGTGTTGTAGTACTTATGATACAAGAACATCCTACTGTAAACTCTCACTTTCTTTTCAGTGGGATCACCACCGCCTCAGCGTACCCTCAATAATTGACTCAGGAGCTACAGCCTGTTACATAGATAAAGATTATACACTTGTTAATAAAATCCCACTTATGCACAAAAGGTCTCCCGTTTTATTGAGGGGTATTGATGGACGGCCTATATCCTCAGGTCTTGTAGAATATCAAACAATTCTGATTTTAGTTACTACCCCTGAACAATAGGGAGTACTTAACATTTGATGTGATAGCGTCATCTGTATCTCCAGTCATATTGGGTTTAAACTGGTTAACTTTACACAACCCACACATAAGTTGGGCAATGCTATCACTAACTTTTAACTCTAATTATTGTAATACCACATGTTTCCCAGTGAACATCATGCACACCTCCCCTATACAGTCTGATATTCAACTACCAGAGCAGTATAGGGATTTCACTGATGTATTCAGCAAAACTGAGTCTGAGAATCTACCCCCACATAGGAAGTATGACTGCCCTATTGAGTTGGTACCAGGTGCAGAGATACCTTACGGCCACATATTTCCCTTGTCCAAACCTGAACTTTCACATCTAAAATCTTATCTTGAAGAGAATTTGAGAAAGGGATTTATTCGCCCCTCCACCTCTCCAGCCGGAGCCGGCATATTCTTTGTTAAAAACAAAGATGGTTCTCTACGCCCTATAGTAGACTACAGACAGCTCAATAAAGTAACAATAAAAAAACGGTACCCCTTACCTCTAATCCCTGAACTAATCGAAAGACTAGAAGGGGCTAAATATTTCACCACATTAGATTTAAGGGGAGCTTATAATTTAATTTGTGTAAGAAGTGGTGATGTGTGGCTCATGGCGTTCCGTACAAGCTACGGCCTGTACGAGTACACTGTCATGCCTTTTGGGCTATGTCATGCCCCGGCCACATTTCAGCATTTAATTAACGATCTCTTCCGAGATTTTCTAGATGTTTTTCTTGTCATTTATCTGGATGACATTTTGATCTATTCTAAAAATCTATCTGAACATATTTTACACGTTAGACAGGTGCTCTCTAGATTAAGGAGTAACTTCCTGTATGCTAAACCTGAAAAGTGTATTTTTAACACACAAAGCATAAGCTTCCTAGGCTATGTAATAACATCCACAGGAATTCACATGGAAGATGCTAAGATTCAGGCCATAGTTGATTGGCCTCCTCCCAAAACCAAAAAAGAGGTTCAAAGGTTTCTTGGTTTTGCAAACTTTTATCGCAAGTTCATAAAGAACTTTTCAAACATAACGAAACCCTTAACTTCTTTAACAAAAACCAACATACCTTTCAACTGGAATGATGATACACAAAAGGTATTCAATATGCTTAAACACCATTTTACAACTGCACCGATTTTGAGGTTTCCTAACCCTAACCTACCTTATACCCTGGAGGTAGATGCATCAGATGTAGTCGTAGGAGCTGTCCACTCGCAACCTACAGGCATCAACCAACCCCTCCATCCTGTAGCTTTCTTCTCTCACTGTTTATCCAGTTCAGAACAAAACTACCCGATTGGTGATAAGGAGCTCCTCGCCATTAAGATGTCGCTGGAGCACTGGCGTCACCTACTAGAGGGTACCTCGGTTCCCACAGTCATATACACGGACCATAGGAACCTACAATACCTCAAAACCACTAGGACACTTTCCGCAAGACAGGTCAGGTGGAACCTTTTCTTTTCTAGGTTTAATTACCAGATAGTCTACCGGCCTGCAAACAAAAACCATAAGGCAGATGCCTTATCAAGATTACCAACACACATTCGTTCTGAGACCTTAAAAGACACTATCATTCCACTCGAGAACTTTGTATCCTTTGTTATTGATTCTAACACCAGTATCTCCCATGAACAAATGTTAGACTCAACTAAACCAATCTCCCAATTACAGAAAAAACCTGATGGCTTTTACTACTTCCACGATAAATTGTACATTCCGCCCAACTTAAGACAGATCGTACTCCAATCCTCACATGATTCCTTATTAGCAGGACACCCTGGTATCAAGAAGACACAGGAACTTGTCACACGTACTTACTGGTGGCCAGGAATCAGTCAGGATATCAAAACTCATGTCCTCACCTGTGCAGAATGTACAGTTTCCAAAAGAGCTAAACATCCACCCTATGGACTTTTAATTCCACTACCTACTCCTAGTAGACCTTGGTTAGAGATAGCTCTAGACTTTATCGTGGATCTTCCAAAATCTCAAAACAAAACAACCATACTTGTTGTCGTTGATCTGTTTAGCAAGATGTCACACTTCATTCCGTACCATAAACTCCCTACTGCCTCTGAAACCATTCAACTACTCATTGCTCACGTTTTCAAACATCATGGTATTCCCAACACCATGCTTACTGACCGGGGTAGTCAATTCTCCAGTAAACGGTGGAACGAATTCTGTAAGGCCTTCTCCATCGACAAACGGCTCAGCACGGCTTACCATCCTCAGACCAACGGCCAAACCGAAAGGTCAAACCAATGGCTCGAACAATTTCTTAGGACTTATTGTTCTTCACAGCCACTGCAATGGTCCAATCATCATCCCTACGCAGAGTTCTGCTTCAATAATACTATTCACTCCACAACTAAACAAACTCCATTCTACGTGAATTATGGTTTTCACCCCAGATTTCAAATACTGCCAGACAACCAGAGTTCTTCGCCTAACATCTCCAATCTCTCAATTCTTATTGCTTCCAACTTCGCCTCTATTAAAGCTGCAACAGAAGACGCAAATAAGTCTCAGAAGTATTACTATGACAGGAAAAGTTTGCCTTCTCCATCTTACTCAATCGGTGACTTAGTTTGGTTATCTACCAAAAACCTCAAGCTCAATACTCCTTGTAGGAAGCTCTCGCCACTGTTTATCAGACCGTATCCTGTAACCCAGATCATCAATTCTAATGCTGTTCGTCTTAAATTACCTGATTCCATGAAGGTACATCCCACCTTCCATGTCTCTCTGTTAAAACCCTATAGGGCTCTCAGGAATTCTACCTCTGTTCATATGATTCCTGAGGTCATCGTGGACCCAAACACTGAGTATGAGGTGCTTTCCATTCAGGACTCACGACGACATCACGGAGTTCTCCAATATCTGGTTCGATGGAAAAGCTACACGGCCGATGACGATTCTTGGGAGCCAGCTGGTAACATTTCCGCTCCTAGGCTGGTTGCCCTATTTCATCATAGGAACCCTGACCGTCCGAGTCCTTGAGCCCCAGAGTTGCTCCTTGAGGAGGGGGTCCTGTCAGGATTTTGCTTAGGAACTTACTTATAATCAGTTCTAATGTATGCACTGTACCTTTAACTGCCTTTTCATCCACTTCCTGTTCCCTATAAAATCCCATGAGCCCTCTAGGTCATTGCTTGGTATTGTAAGTGTCTCATTCACTTCTAAGCTCTCCTAGCAATCTTCACGTTGCGGTCTCTGATCTACCATCCTATCCTGTATACCGCTGCGCTAATTGCCCCCCTCTGCGCCTGTGAGTTACTATTACCTGCAGCAGGACTTCTGGATTGTTGCAAGTATTCCGGCCGGATCTATTAGATCAATCCGCGGTGACGTCACACGCCAACCTAACGGAACGACCCGGCATTAGCCTCTGCTGTCTGCCTCAACGGATCTCCGAACGGAGCTGCCTTTGAACACATACAACCTGCCATCCGGCTCTCCTATCAGGTACTTCCATTCTCATGTTAATCTTGGGCTTACCTTAAGTGACTTTTATTCCGGATCTCCTCCTTGTGTAAAAACTCAGACTGCTTGATACATTAAGCACATTTCCATTCACATGTATATGTTTGGAGTTACCTTAGGTGACTTTTATTCGGCATCTCCTCCTTGTATAAAAACTCAGGCTGCATTGCTACAGTTAGCTCATAGAGATAAAAACATCTAGTTTTCATTTTTTGCTTTGACCTGCTGTATTCCGGTTTATAAGTTAAGGGCTTTGCTGCAATATTCAGTGAAACCTCACAGGTGGCAGTTTCAAAGTTTCTTAAACTTAAATGAACCATATATCAAATTGCTTAGTGATTATTGTGGGACTCACTTTACCTTATAGGTAACTCATGTGCTCTCCACATACTCCTCAGCTACAAAACCAATTTTTCTAGCTCAGCAGCTGTGGTTTAACTATAGTACTTTCTTTGTTCTTTAGACATCTTTGATTGCCTGACAGAATACCAAGCCATTTCTAACATGGACCCAGCTGAGATGACTACACATATACAAACTCTCAATCAAAAAGTAGAGTTACTGGCTGATGGCCTCAATACATTAAAGGCTGAAAATGTTGCACTTAAAGCATACATTAAGGATTACCTTGAAACTAAAATACATACACCTGAGCCACAAGTTAGTTTGCCTGAAAAATTCTATGGAGACAGGGCACACTATAGAGATTTTAAGAATGCATGTCTCCTGCTGTTTACTTTAAAACCCCAGTCATACCCTAATGACAGGATTAGAGTTTTAACTATTATATAATTTCTTAGAGGGGAACCACGTAGTTGGGCCAATAGTTTTTTTGAGACAAATGAGACTATACTCAACTCATTGGATCAATTTCTCTTAGCCATGGGTCAATTGTATGAGGACCCCTTCAAACAGCAAACTGCAGAGACTGCACTCAGGGCTCTGAAACAAAAAAGAGAGTAGTCGAAGACTACATTACAGATTTCAAGAGGTGGGCAAAAGATTCCGAATGGAACAATTTATCTTTAAGGAATCAGTTTCGTCTGGGTCTCTCAGACCCCGTTAAAGATTAATTGTCCCGCACGGAAATTCCCTCCACATTAGAAGAGTTAATCAAGCTCAGTATCACTATTGATAGAAGGCTAAGAGAAAGACAACATGAAATAACTTACCCTGATTCATACACTAAGAAAAACACTAGTAATATACCTACAACTTCCTCTAACAAGTCTAACATTGAACCAATGGAGATTGGCTTTTTAAAAGGCCCTCTAAGCCCCCAAGAAAAGATCAGGCGAAGAGAAAATAATCTGTGCCTCTATTGTGCTTCAGACAAACACTCTGTTAAAGACTGTCCAGCCCTGCAGAAACTTAACAAGGGTGAGTCACATACTTCTATTGAGTGTTGTAGTACTTTGTAGTACTTATGATACAAGAACATCCTACTGTAAACTCTCACTTTCTTTTCAGTGGGATAACCACCGCCTCAGCATACCCGCAATAATTGACTCAGGAGCTACAGCCTGTTACATAGATAAAGATTATACACTTGTTAATAAAATCCCACTTATGCACAAAAGGTCTCCCGTTTTATTGAGGGGTATTGATGGACGGCCTATATCCTCAGGTCTTGTAGAATATCAAACAATTCTGATTTTAGTTACTACCCCTGAACAATAGGGAATACTTAACATTTGATGTGATAGCGTCACCTGTATCTCCAGTCATATTGGGTTTAAACTGGTTAACTTTACACAACCCACACATAAGTTGGGCAATGCTATCACTAACTTTTAACTCTAATTATTGTAATACCACATGTTTCCCAGTGAACATCATGCACACCTCCCCTATACAGTCTGATATTCAACTACCAGAGCAGTATAGGGATTTCACTGATGTATTCAGCAAAACTGAGTCTGAGAATCTACCCCCACATAGGAAGTATGACTGCCCTATTGAGTTGGTACCAGGTGCAGAGATACCTTACGGCCACATATTTCCCTTGTCCAAACCTGAACTTTCACATCTAAAATCATATCTTGAAGAGAATTTGAGAAAGGGATTTATTCGCCCCTCCACCTCTCCAGCCGGAGCCGGCATATTCTTTGTTAAAAACAAAGATGGTTCTCTACGCCCTATAGTAGACTACAGACAGCTCAATAAAGTAACAATAAAAAAACGGTACCCCTTACCTCTAATCCCTGAACTAATCGAAAGACTAGAAGGGGCTAAATATTTCACTACATTAGATTTAAGGGGAGCTTATAATTTAATTTGTGTAAGAAGTGGTGATGTGTGGCTCATGGCGTTCCGTACAAGCTACGGCCTGTACGAGTACATTGTCATGCCTTTTGGGCTATGTCATGCCCCGGCCACATTTCAGCATTTAATTAACGATCTCTTCCGAGATTTTCTAGATGTTTTTCTTGTCATTTATCTGGATGACATTTTGATCTATTCTAAAAATCTATCTGAACATATTTTACACGTTAGACAGGTGCTCTCTAGATTAAGGAGTAACTTCCTGTATGCTAAACCTGAAAAGTGTATTTTTAACACACAAAGCATAAGCTTCCTAGGCTATGTAATAACATCCACAGGAATTCACATGGAAGATGCTAAGATTCAGGCCATAGTTGATTGGCCTCCTCCCAAAACCAAAAAAGAGGTTCAAAGGTTTCTTGGTTTTGCAAACTTTTATCGCAAGTTCATAAAGAACTTTTCAAACATAACGAAACCCTTAACTTCTTTAACAAAAACCAACATACCTTTCAACTGGAATGATGATACACAAAAGGTATTCAATATGCTTAAACACCATTTTACAACTGCACCGATTTTGAGGTTTCCTAACCCTAACCTACCTTATACCCTGGAGGTAGATGCATCAGATGTAGTCGTAGGAGCTGTCCTCTCACAACCTACAGGCATCAACCAACCCCTCCATCCTGTAGCTTTCTTCTCTCACTGTTTATCCAGTTCAGAACAAAACTACCCGATTGGTGATAAGGAGCTCCTCGCCATTAAGATGTCGCTGGATCACTGGCGTCACCTACTAGAGAGTACCTCGGTTCCCACAGTCATATACACGGACCATAGGAACCTACAATACCTCAAAACCACTAGGACACTTTCCGCAAGACAGGTCAGGTGGAACCTTTTCTTTTCTAGGTTTAATTACCAGACAGTCTACCGGCCTGCAAACAAAAACCATAAGGCAGATGCCTTATCAAGATTACCAACACACATTCGTTCTGAGACCTTAAAAGACACTATCATTCCACTCGAGAACTTTGTATCCTTTGTTATTGATTCTAACACCAGTCTCTCCCATGAACAAATGTTAGACTCAACTAAACCAATCTCCCAATTACAGAAAAAACCTGATGGCTTTTACTACTTCCACGATAAATTGTACATTCCGCCCAACTTAAGACAGATCGTACTCCAATCCTCACATGATTCCTTATTAGCAGGACACCCTGGTATCAAGAAGACACAGGAACTTGTCACACGTACTTACTGGTGGCCAGGAATCAGTCAGGATATCAAAACTCATGTCCTCACCTGTGCAGAATGTACAGTTTCCAAAAGAGCTAAACATCCACCCTATGGACTTTTAATTCCACTACCTACTCCTAGTAGACCTTGGTTAGAGATAGCTCTAGACTTTATCGTGGATCTTCCAAAATCTCAAAACAAAACAACCATACTTGTTGTCGTTGATCTGTTTAGCAAGATGTCACACTTCATTTCGTACCATAAACTCCCTACTGCCTCTGAAACCATTCAACTACTCATTGCTCACATTTTCAAACATCATGGTATTCCCAACACCATGCTTACTGACCGGGGTAGTCAATTCTCCAGTAAACGGTGGAACGAATTCTGTAAGGCCTTCTCCATCGACAAACGGCTCAGCACGGCTTACCATCCTCAGACCAACGGCCAAACCGAAAGGTCAAACCAATGGCTCGAACAATTTCTTAGGACTTATTGTTCTTCACGGCCACTGCAATGGTCCAATCATCTTCCCTACGCAGAGTTCTGCTTCAATAATACTATTCACTCCACAACTAAACAAACTCTATTCTACGTGAATTGTGGTTTTCACCCCAGATTTCAAATACTGCCAGACAACCAGAGTTCTTCGCCTAACATTTCCGATCTCTCAATTCTTATTGCTTCCAACTTCGCCTCTATTAAAGCTGCAACAGAAGACGCAAATAAGTCTCAGAAGTATTACTATGACAGGAAAAGTTTGCCTTCTCCATCTTACTCAATCGGTGACTTAGTTTGGTTATCTACCAAAAACCTCAAGCTCAATACTCCTTGTAGGAAGCTCTCGCCACTGTTTATCGGACCGTATCCTGTAACCCAGATCATCAATTCTAATGCTGTTCGTCTTAAATTACCTGATTCCATGAAGGTACATCCCACCTTCCATGTCTCTCTGTTAAAACCCTATAGGGCTCTCAGGAATTCTACCTCTGTTCATATGATTCCTGAGGTCGTCGTGGACCCAAACACTGAGTATGAGGTGCTTTCCATTCAGGACTCACGACGACATCACGGAGTTCTCCAATATCTGGTTCGATGGAAAAGCTACACGGCCGATGACGATTCTTGGGAGCCAGCCGGTAACATTTCCGCTCCTAGGCTGGTTGCCCTATTTCATCATAGGAACCCTGACCGTCCGAGTCCTTGAGCCCCAGAGTTGCTCCTTGAGGAGGGGGTCCTGTCAGGATTTTGCTTAGGAACTTACTTATAATCAGTTCTAATGTATGCACTGTACCTTTAACTGCCTTTTCATCCACTTCCTGTTCCTTATAAAATCCCATGAGCCCTCTAGGTCATTGCTTGGTATTGTAAGTGTCTCATTCACTTCTAAGCTCTCCTAGCAATCTTCACGTTGCGGTCTCTGATCTACCATCCTATCCTGTATACCGCTGCGCTAATTGCCCCCCTCTGCGCCTGTGAGTTACTATTACCTGCAGCAGGACTTCTGGATTGTTGCAAGTATTCCGGTCGGATCTATTAGATCAATCCGCGGTGACGTCACATGCCAACCTAACGGAACGACCCGGCATTAGCCTCTGCTGTCTGCCTCAACGGATCTCCGAACGGAGCCGCCTTTGAACACATACAACCTGCCATCCGGCTCTCCTATCAGGTACTTCCATTCTCATGTTAATCTTGGGCTTACCTTAAGTGACTTTTATTCCGGATCTCCTCCTTGTGTAAAAACTCAGACTGCTTGCTACATTAAGCACATTTCCATTGACATGTATATGTTTGGGGTTACCTTAGGTGACTTTTATTCGGCATCTCCTCCTTGTATAAAAACTCAGGCTGCATTGCTACAGTTAGCTCATAGAGATAAAAACATCTAGTTTTCATTTTTTGCTTTGACCTGCTGTATTCCGGTTTATAAGTTAAGGGCTTTGCTGCAATATTCAGTGAAACCTCACAGGTGGCAGTTTCTAAGTTTCTTAAACTTAAATGAACCATATATCAAATTGCTTAGTGATTATTGTGGGACTCACTTTACCTTATAGGTAACTCATGTGCTCTCCACATACTCCTCAGCTACAAAACCAATTTTTCTAGCTCAGCAGCTGTGGTTTAACTATAGTACTTTCTTTGTTCTTTAGACATCTTTGATTGCCTGACAGAATACCAAGCCATTTCTAACATGGACCCAGCTGAGATGACTACACATATACAAACTCTCAATCAAAAAGTAGAGTTACTGGCTGATGGCCTCAATACATTAAAGGCTGAAAATGTTGCACTTAAAGCATACATTAAGGATTACCTTGAAACTAAAATACATACACCTGAGCCACAAGTTAGTTTGCCTGAAAAATTCTATGGAGACAGGGCACACTATAGAGATTTTAAGAATGCATGTGTCCTGCTGTTTACTTTAAAACCCCAGTCATACCCTAATGACAGGATTAGAGTTTTAACTATTATCTCATTTCTTAGAGGGGAACCACGTAGTTGGGCCAATAGTTTTTTTGAGACAAATGAGACTATACTCAACTCATTGGATCAATTTCTCTTAGCCATGGGTCAATTGTATGAGGACCCCTTCAAACAGCAAACTGTAGAGACTGCACTCAGGGCTCTGAAACAAAAAATAGAGTAGTCGAAGACTACATTACAGATTTCAAGAGGTGGGCAAAAGATTCCGAATGGAACAATTTATCTTTAAGGAATCAGTTTCGTCTGGGTCTCTCAGACCCCGTTAAAGATGAATTGTCCCGCACGGAAATTCCCCCCACATTAGAAGAGTTAATTAAGCTCAGTATCACTATTGATAGAAGGCTAAGAGAAAGACAACATGAAAGAACTTACCCTGATTCATACACTAAGAAAAACACTAGTAATACACCTACAACTTCCTCTAACAAGTCTAACATTGAACCAATGGAGATTGGCTTTTTAAAAGGCTCTCTAAGCCCCCAAGAAAAGATCAGGCGAAGAGAAAATAATCTGTGCCTCTATTGTGCTTCAGACGAACACTCTGTTAAAGACTGTCCAGCCCTGCAGAAACTTAACAAGGGTTAGTCACATACTTCTATTGAGTGTTGTAGTACTTATGATACAAGAACATCCTACTGTAAACTCTCACTTTCTTTTCAGTGGAATCACCACCGCCTCAGCGTACCCTCAATAATTGACTCAGGAGCTACAGCCTGTTACATAGATAAAGATTATACACTTGTTAATAAAATCCCACTTATGCACAAAAGGTCTCCCGTTTTATTGAGGGGTATTGATGGACGGCCTATATCCTCAGGTCTTGTAGAATATCAAACAATTCCGATTTTAGTTACTACCCCTGAACATCATAGGGAGTACTTAACATTTGATGTGATAGCGTCACCTGTATCTCCAGTCATATTGGGTTTAAACTGGTTAACTTTACACAACCCACACATAAGTTGGGCAACGCTATCACTAACTTTTAACTCTAATTATTGTAATACCACATGTGTCCCAGTGAACATCATGCACACCTCCCCTATACAGTCTGATATTCAACTACCAGAGCAGTATAGGGATTTCGCTGATGTATTCAGCAAAACTGAGTCTGAGAATCTACCCCCACATAGGAAGTATGACTGCCCTATTGAGTTGGTACCAGGTGCAGAGATACCTTACGGCTACATATTTCCCTTGTCCAAACCTGAACTTTCACATCTAAAATCATATCTTGAAGAGAATTTGAGAAAGGGATTTATTCGCCCCTCCACCTCTCCAGCCGGAGCCGGCATATTCTTTGTTAAAAACAAAGACGGTTCTCTACGCACTATAGTAGACTACAGACAGCTCAATAAAGTAACAATAAAAAAACGTTACCCCTTACCTCTAATCCCTGAACTAATCGAAAGACTAGAAGGGGCTAAATATTTCACCAAATTAGATTTAAGGGGAGCTTATAATTTAATCCGTGTAAGAAGTGGTGATGTGTGGCTCACGGCATTCCGTACACGCTACGGCCTGTACGAGTACACCGTCATGCCCTTTGGGCTATGTAATGCCCCGGCCACGTTTCAGCATTTAATTAACGATCTCTTCCGAGATTTTCTAGATGTTTTTCTTGTCATTTATCTGGATGACATTTTGATCTGTTCTAAAAATCTATCTGAACATATTTTACACGTTAGACAGGTGCTCTCTAGATTAAGGAGTAACTTCCTGTATGCTAAACCTAAAAAAAGTGTATTTTTATGGCCTCCTCCCAAAACCAAAAAAGAGGTTCAAAGGTTTCTTGGTTTTGCAAACTTTTATCGCAAGTTCATAAAGAACTTTTCAAACATAACAAAACCCTTAACTTCTTTAACAAAAACCAACATACCTTTCAACTGGAATGATGATACACAAAAGGTATTCAATATGCTTAAACACCGTTTTACAACTGCACCGATTTTGAGGTTTCCTAACCCTAACCTACCTTATACCCTGGAGGTAGATGCATCAGATGTAGTCATAGGAGCTGTCCTCTCACAACGTACAGGCATCAACCAACCCTCCATCCTGTAGCTTTCTTCTCTCGCTGTTTATCCAGTTCGGAACAAAACTACCCGATTGGTGATAAGGAGCTCCTCGCCATTACGATGTCGCTGGAGCACTGGTGTCACCTACTAGAGGGTACCTCTGTTCCCACAGTTATATACACGGACCATAGGAACCTACAATACCTCAAAACCACTAGGACACTTTCCGCAAGACAGGTCAGGTGGAACCTTTTCTTTTCTAGGTTTAATTACCAGATAGTCTACCGGCCTGCAAACAAAAACCATAAGGCAGATGCCTTATCAAGATTACCAACACACATTCGTTCTGAGACCTTAAAAGACACTATCATTCCACTCGAGAACTTTGTATCCTTTGTTATTGATTCTAACACCAGTCTCTCCCATGAACAAATGTTAGACTCAACTAAACCAATCTCCCAATTACAGAAAAAACCTGATGGCTTTTACTACTTCCACGATAAATTGTACATTCCGCCCAACTTAAGACAGATCATACTCCAATCCTCACATGATTCCTTATTAGCAGGACACCCTGGTATCAAGAAGACACAGGAACTTGTCACACGTACTTACTGGTGGCCAGGAATCAGTCAGGATATCAAAACTCATGTCCTCACCTGTGCAGAATGTACCGTTTCCAAAAGAGCTAAACATCCACCCTATGGACTTTTAATTCCACTACCTACTCCTAGTAGACCTTGGTTAGAGATAGCTCTAGACTTTATCGTGGATCTTCCAAAATCTCAAAACAAAACAACCATACTTGTTGTCGTTGATCTGTTTAGCAAGATGTCACACTTCATTCCGTACCATAAACTCCCTACTGCCTCTGAAACCATTCAACTACTCATCGCTCACGTTTTCAAACATCATGGTATTCCCAACACCATGCTTACTGACCGGGGTAGTCAATTCTCCAGTAAACTGTGGAACGAATTCTGTAAGGCCTTCTCCATCGACAAACGGCTCAGCACGGCTTACCATCCTCAGACCAACGGCCAGACCGAAAGGTCAAACCAATGGCTCGAACAATTTCTTAGGACTTATTGTTCTTCACAGCCACTGCAATGGTCCAATCATCTTCCCTACACAGAGTTCTGCTTCAATAATACTATTCACTCCACAACTAAACAAACTCCATTCTACGTGAATTATGGTTTTCACCCCAGATTTCAAATACTGACAGGCAACCAGAGTTCTTCGCCTAACATCTCCGATCTCTCAATTCTTATTGCTTCCAACTTCGCCTCTATTAAAGCTGCAATAGAAGATGCAAAGAAGTCTCAGAAGTATTACTATGACAGGAAAAGGTTGCCTTCTCCATCTTACTCAATCAGTGACTTAGTTTGGTTATCTACCAAAAACCTCAAGCTCAATACTCCTTGTAGGAAGCTCTCTCCACTGTTTATCGGACCGTATCCTGTAACCCAGATCATCAATTCTAATGCTGTTCATCTTAAATTACCTGATTCCATGAAGGTACATCCCACCTTCCATGTCTCTCTGTTAAAACCCTATAGGGCTCTCAGGAATTCTACCTCTGTTCATATGATTCCTGAGGTCGTCGTGGACCCAAACACTGACTATGAGGTGCTTTCCATTCAGGACTCATGACGACATCACGGAGTTCTCCAATATCTGGTTCGATGGAAAGGCTACACGGCCGATGACGATTCTTGGGAGCCAGCCAGTAACATTTCCACTCCTAGGCTGGTTGCCCTATTTCATCGTAGGAACCCTGACCGTCCGAGTCCTTGAGGAGGGGGTCCTGTCAGGATTTTGCTTAGGAACTTACTTATAATCAGTTCTAATGTATGCACTGTACCTTTAACTGCCTTTTCATCCACTTCCTGTTCCCTATAAAATCCCATGAGCCCTCTAGGTCATTGCTTGGTATTGAAAGTGTCTCATTCACTTATAAGCTCTCCTAGCAATCTTCACGTTGCTGTCTCTGATCTACCATCCTATCCTGTATACCGCTGCGCTAATTGCTCAGCCTCTGCGCCTGTGAGTTACTATTACCTGCAGCAGGACTTCTGGATTGTTGCAAGTATTCCGGCCGGATCTATTAGATCAATCCGCGGTGACATCACACGCCAACCTTACGGAATGACCCGGCATTAGCCTCTGCTGTCTGCCTCAACGGATCTCCGGATACCGGACTTTCAAGCTGCCTTTGAACATATACAACCTGCCATCCGGCTCTCCTATCAGGTACTTCCATTCTCATGTTAATCTTGGGCTTACCTTAAGTGACTTTTATTCCGGATCTCCTCCTTGTGTAAAAACTCAGACTGCTTGCTACATTAAGCACATTTCCATTGACATGTATATGTTTGGGGTTACCTTAGGTGACTTTTATTCCGCATCTCCTCCTTGTATAAAAACTCAGGCTGCATTGCTACACTTAGCTCACAGAGATAAAAACATCTAGTTTTCATTTTTTGCTTTGACCTGCTGTATTCCGGTTTATAAGTTAAGGGCTTTGCTGCAATATTCAGTGAAACCTCACAGGTGGCAGTTTCAAAGTTTCTTAAACTTAAATGAACCATATATCAAATTGCTTAGTGATTATTGTGGGACTCACTTTACCTTATAGGTAACTCATGTGCTCTCCACATACTCCTCAGCTACAAAACCAATTTTTCTAGCTCAGCAGCTGTGGTTTAACTATAGTACTTTCTTTGTTCTTTAGACATCTTTGATTGCCTGACAGAATACCAAGCCATTTCTAACATGGACCCAGCTGAGATGACTACACATATACAATCTTTGTTTGCCTGACATTAGGTTAGGGGGCTTAGTAATTTAATTTGTTATTTGTGTTGTTTGGGTTTTGGCGGTTTAAGGGGTTAATGGGTTAATTGGGTTACTGCGATGTGGGGGTTTTGCGGTTTAGGGGTTAATAGGGTAATTAGGTTTTTTGCGATGTGGGGGTTTTGCGGTTAAGGGATTAATAGGTTAATTAGGTTTATTGCGATGTGGGGGTTTTGTGGTTTAGGGGTTAATTGCGATGTGGGAGGTTGCGGTTTAGGGGTTAATAGGGTAATTAGGTTTATTGCGATGTGGGTGGTTGACGATTAAGGTATTAATATGTTATGCTATTTGCGGATTATGGGTTAATTACTTTATTATTTTGCGATGTGTGGGTTTGCGGTTTAGGTGTTAATACTTTGTGGGCGGTTAGTTTTTTTTGTTATACTTCATGCGGGCAGTTAGATGTTTTTCTTTTTATTTTGTGCAGGCGGTTGGGTTTATTTTGTACAGCCAAAAGAATGCACCTGGATGCAGCGCTGCCAACATTCTTTTGAGAATGCGTGCATAACTGCCAACGGCGACGGACATTACAAACACAATTATAGTATAGATTAATGGTTTGGTGATATTTTGTTTTTATTTTATGTTATTGTATATTTGTGAAGAGTGCCCACTAGAGGAAAAGTGTGCAAGCACATTTTTCTCTTTTCTTTCTACTGAAGAAAATGCAGGTGGCCATCGGTTTACGCCAGTTCAATTTGCGCCGTTTAAGAATAACAACCTTTTTTTTCAGTCATGTGCAGTAATTAAAATAGCCAGTAGGTGGAGCTGTCCACTTGTTTTGCAGCAAAGTTATACAACTTAACAGGTCTGAAATTGATCTGTCTACACAGAACAGACATTAGATATCGAGAAGCCACTTCCCTATTATCTTCCTGTCCAGCTGCTTGAGATGAGGGTACCTAACTGCCTATTAATCACTGCAGAATGAAATGCATAGAATAGGTGCAGACCCAATATTATCTAACATGCTAACAATGCAGAGAACTGATTGCAAAAAAATGCAAGTAAAAAAACGTTTTTGTTCATTAAACTTAGTTTGATGATGATGCAGTCTGTTGTGTGATTATTTAATTATACAGACACAGAGAAAGAGAGAGAAATAGAGAGATGTATTCATACAAAAAAACAAAAACACATTGGCCTCTAGTTATCAAGCCGTCAACCGCAAATACTCTGGAATTCCGCAGCGTATTTGTGGCGTGGCTGATTTGCTTAAGTTATCAAAGGCTACAGACCGTCAAAAGTAGAATATAGTGACGTAAGCTACGATCCGCCGGTCTCAGTCTGACACAGATCGATTCTTACGTCACTACAGATGTGCCGAACGCAAGTTCGGCACAATTTGACTACTTTTGCTAGTTATTAAAGAACTAGCAGGTACGCTCGTCACTTTTCCGGCCCAGCGTACCTGGTTTTCAATCCGCCGCCCTAGAGGCGGCGGATCCCATAGGAATCAATGGGAGTCAGACAGCAGCGAGATCTCATGTTCGCTGCTGCCCGATATCCCATTGATTCCTATGGAAACGTCTGCACCTAACACCCTAACATGTACCCCAAGTCTAAACACCCCTAATCTGCCCCCCTACACCGCTGCCGCCTACATTATACTAATAAACCTCTAAACCGCCGCTCCTTGACCCCGCCGCAACTAAATAAACTTACTAACCACTAAACCGCCTCCCGGAGCCCCCCGCACCTAAATAAAGTTATTACCCCCTAAACCGCCGCTCCCGGACCCCGCCGCAACTATAATAAATATATTAACCCCTAAAACTGCCACTCCCGGACCCCGCCGCCACCTACATAATACCTATTAATCCCTAATCTGCCGCCCCTATACCGCCGCCACCTATATTAAATTTATTAACCCCTATCCTGCCCCCCCTATACCGCCGCCACCTATCTTAAAATTATTAACCCCTATCCTGTCACCCCTATACCGCCACCTATATTAAAATTATTAACCCCTATCCTGCCCCCCCTACACCACTGCCACTATATTAAACTTATTAACCCCTAAACCTAAGTCTAACCCTAACACCCCCCTAACTTAAATATTATTTAAATAAATCTAAATAAAAATTAATATTATTAACTAAATTATTCCTATTTAAAAATAAATACTTACCTGTAAAATAAACACATACAGCTAGATTTAGAGTTCTGCGGCCAAAGCGGTGTGTTAGCTACTCGTGTATTTTTCCCCCCGCACCTTTTAAATACCGCTGGTATTTAGAGTTCACAGAAGGGCTGCGTTAGGCTCCAAAAAGGGAGCGTACAGGCATATTTACCGCCACTGCAACTCTCAATACCAGCGGTGCTTACAGACGCGGCCAGCTTAAAAAATGTGCTCGTGCACGATTCCCCCATAGGAAACAATGGGGCCGTTTGATCTGAAAAAAACCTAACACCTGCAAAAAAGCAGCGTTCAGCGCCTAAAGCAGCCCCATTGTTTCCTATGGGGAAACACTTCCTAAGTCTGTACCTAACACTCTAACATGAACCCCGAGTCTAAACACCCCTAACCTTACACTTATTAACCCCTAATCTGCCACCCCCGCTATCGCTGACCCCTGCATATTATTATTAACCCCTAATCTGCCGCTCCGTACACTGCCGCAACCTACGTTATCCCTATCAACCCCTAATCTGCTGCCCCTAACCCCCGCCAACCCCTATATTATATTTTTTTTACCCCCTAATCTGCCCCCCCAACGTCGCCGCTACCTACCTACAATTTTTAACCCCTAATCTGCCGGCCGGACCTCACCGCTACTCTAATAAATGTATTAACCCCTAAAGCTAAGTCTAACCCTAACCCTAACACCCCCCTAAGTTAAATATAATTTTTATCTAACAAAATAAAATAAATCTTATTAAATAAATTATTCCTATTTAAAGCTAAATACTTACCTGTAAAATAAACCCTAATATAGCTACAATATAAATAATAATTATATTGTAGCTATTTTAGGATTAGTATTTATTTTACAGGCAACTTTGTATTTATTTTAACCAGGTACAATAGCTATTAAATAGTTAATAACTATTTAATAGCTACCTAGTTAAAATAATTACAAAATTACCTGTAAAATAAACCCTAACCTAAGTTACAATTAAACCTAACACTACGCTATCAATAAATTAATTAAATACAAATACCTACAAATAAATACAAATAAATACACTAACTAAAGTACAAAAAATAAAAAAAAAACTAAGTTACAAAAAAAAATAAAAAAAATAATAATTTACAAACATTATAAAAATATTGCAACAATTTTAAGCTAATTACACCTACTCTAAGCCCCCTAATAAAATAACAAAGCCCCCCAAAATAAAAAAATGCCCTACCCTATTCTAAAATTAAAATAGAAAAGCTCTTTTACCTTACCAGCCCTTAAAAGGGCCTTTAGCGGGGCATGCCCCAAAGAATTCTGCTCTTTTGCCTGTAAAAAAAAACATACAATACCCCCCCCAACATTACAACCCACCACCCACATACCCCTAATCTAACCCAAACCCCCCTTAAATAAACCTAACACTAAGCCCCTGAAGATCTTCCTACCTTATCTTCACCATGCCGGATATCACAGATCCATCCAGAAGAGGGTCCGAAGTCTTCCTCCTATCCAGGCGATGTCTTCATCCAAGCGGGGGCTGAAGAGGTCCATCATCCGGCTGAAGTCTTCATCCAAGCGGGGGCTGAAGAGGTCCATCATCCGGCTGAAGTCTTCATCCAAGCGGGGGCTGAAGAGGTCCATCATCCTGCTGAAGTCTTCTATCAAGCGGCATCTTCAATCTTCTTTCTTCCGGCTCCATCTTCATCCCGCCGACGCGGAACATCCTTCCTCCACGACGAACTCCCGACGAATGAAGGTTCCTTTAAGGGACGTCATCCAAGATGGCGTCCCTCGAATTCCGATTGGCTGATAGGATTCTATCAGCCAATCGGAATTAAGGTAGGAAAATTCTGATTGGCTGATGGAATCAGCCAATCAGATTCAAGTTCAATCCGATTGGCTGATTGGATCAGCCAATCAGATTGAACTCGCATTCTATTGGCTGATCGGAACAGCAATTAACCACAGTTTGCTGAGTAAGCCAGAAACACACAGGCCTGATAGAAAATGAAATTAGATTACACTAGCAAAATGATTTAAACGTTTTTTTTTTGAAAATGTTTAAATAATGTTAAGCAGATATGAGTCGTGGCTGCTAGGTAGGGCAGCAATTAACCACAGTATGCTTGCTGTGTAAGTCAGAAACACACAGGCCTGTTAGAAAATGAAATTAGATTACACTAGCAAAATGATTTAAAAGTTTTTATTTTAAATTTAAAATAATGTTAAGCAGATATGAGTGGTGGCTGGCTGATAGGTAGGGCAGCAATTAACCACAGTATGCTCTGTAAGTCAGAAACACACAGGCCTGATAGAAAATAAAATTAGATTACACTAGCAAAATGATTTAAAGTTTTTTTTTTTAAATTTACAAAAAATGTTAAGCACATATGAGTCGAGGCTGCTAGGTAGGGCAGCAATTAACCACAGTATGCTCTGTAAGTCAGAAACACACAGGCCTGATAGAAAATGAAATTAGATTACACTAGCAAAATGATTTAAAAGTTTTTTTTTAAAATGTAAAATAATGTTAAGCAGATATGAGTGGTGGCTAGCACAGAGCAATGAACCACAGTATATGCTGTGTGAGCCTGAGAGACACAGGCCTGATAGAAAATGAAAATAAATTACACAAGTAAAATAATTTCAAATTTTTGTTGGTTAAATTTAAACTAATGTTAAGCAGATATCAGTGGTGGCACTAATCACAGTATATGCTGTGAGCCTCACACACAGGCTGAAAGACAGGCAAATGCAAATAAAAATACAAAGAAAAAAAAAGAAATGACTGAAGTTATAGCCCTAAAAAGGGCTTTTTGGGGTGCTGTCCTTGCAGCAGAGATGAGATGAGTCCTTCAGGACTGTAGTGGACACTAAATACACTAACCTAGCTATCTATTTCCCTATTATGTCAGCAGCAGCAACACTAAAAGCTCCTCTCACTAAGAAAGCAAGATCGTAATGAGTCTAAAATGGCTGCTGCCAAGGAGCTGGGAGGGTCTGTGAGGGAGTGTCTTCTGCTGATTGGCTCAAATGTGTCAGAAGGCTGTGACATACAGGGTCAAACTTTCCTCAATGATGACACATAGGGGGCGGATCGAACATCGCATATGTTCGCCCGCGACGGCGAACGCGAACAAGCTATGTTCGCAGGGAACCGTTCGTGGGCGAACAGTTCGGGACATCACTAATGCACACACACCACACATACATACACTTATAAGCATGTACACCACACATACATACGCTCATAAGCACACACACTCATATGCACCCACACCACACATACATAAGCACGCACACACCACACATATGTACACTCATATGCACGCACACAACACACATGCACACAATATGCATGCACACCGTACATCACACATACATATGCACGGACACCACACATATACAGTACACAAGCATATGCATGCACACCATACACGCACACACGCTCATAAGCACGCACACCACACATACACCCACATACACACTCGTATGCAGACACACCACACATCTCACACAATCATATGGACGGACACCACACATGCACACGCACTCATACGCATACCACAAATACACAATATATATATATATATATATCTGATATCTATCCGTGCAGGGAGCTTTATGTCCTGTCAGGGCAGCATAAATCAGAACTAAGATAAAACAGACCCCCTTACCTTCATGGAATTCTTTACTGTGTGTAGCTCACTGAGGCTGTAGGCACCGCACTCGTGGAGGAAGGAGGGGAAGGAAGGGAAAACGGCTTCTAGCAGGAACCCCCGAGAAACTGCAGAGCCAGATCAGGACATGAGTCATAAAATATTACAGAGGAGCAGAGCCTAAAAGTTTGAAACCTTTGCTGAGTGGCACTACAGCACATGTCACTCGTTATGAGCTGTTATAGGCTGAGACTTACGTGAGGGAAGCCCAATAACCACATTATGTATGAGCACGCCACTTAAGCAGCAACATATGGTTCGGTTTTGGGCATTGAAGCCCATAGCCCAGCACATGAAGCTTAATAAAGCGGCAGGCCAGTGAGTCACAGTGACAGCCTAAAAAAAGAAAAGTAAAAGCTCCCCAATCACTGCACCTCGACTCCTCACTGTGTCCCAGCAAAAAACAGCCCGGTCTGCTCTCCCCTGGAAACAGCCCTTGCCACATTGAAAGCACTCGCTATGTGCTGTAATAGTGGGCGGGGCTAAGGTATCAGGCGGCCCACCGGGCATATGCCCGGTATGCCCTATGATCAGTCCGGGCCTGTAATATACATGTAATGGCTGTTTTGAGTGTTTTGTGTGAATACATCTCTCTATAGGTGTGTGTGTATATATATATATATATTGTGTGTGTGAATACATCTCTCTCTATTTGTCCCTCTCTCTCTCTCTCTGTGTGTTTATGTCTATATATAACTTTGTCTTGCCCAGGCATTTTGAGTACTCAGCCTGTGTGATATAGCAGAAGACAGTGACAGAAGAAAGTAGAAAAGTATATACACAAGGAATGACAAAGGAGAAATTGTATACAAAGAGCGAGTTGTGCCTGGGTCAAATAAACTCGATCTGGTGCGTGGTGTTACACAAAATAATAATGTTACAATTAGGAAGACACCCCAAGGTTGGAATACATTTCTTAGTGCAATGGCTGAACTGAACATCCCATAGAGTGTTGTTGGTAATACAGCAATCAGGGAACACCTTGATGGTTTAACCCCTTAGTGACCAGAGCACTTTTCCATTTTCTGTCCGTTTGGGACCAAGGCTATTTTTACATTTCTGCAGTGTTTGTGTTTAGCTGAAATTTTCCTCTTACTCATTTACTGTACCCACACATATTATATACCGTTTTTCTCGCCATTAAATGGACTTTCTAAAAATACCATTATTTTCATCATATCTTATCATTTACTATAAAAAAATTTATAAAATATGAGGAAAAATGGAAAAAAACACACTTTTTCTAACTTTGAACCCCAAAATCTGTTACATATCTACAACCACCAAAAAACACCCATGCTAAATAGTTTCTAAATTTTGTCCTGAGTTTAGAAATACCCAATGTTTACATGTTCTTTGCTTTTTTTGTAACTTATAGGGCCATAAATACAAGTAGCACTTTGCTATTTTCAAAACATATTTTTTTCAAAATTAGCGCTAGTTACATTGGGACACTGATATCTTTCAGGAATCCCTGAATATCCATTGACATATATATATTTTTTTTTAGAAGACATCCCAAAGTATTGATCTAGGCCCATTTTGGTATATTTCATGCCACCATTTCACCGCCAAATGCGATCAAATACAAAAAATTGTTCACTTTTTCACAAATTTTTTCACAAACTTTCAGTTTCTCACTGAAATTATTTACAAACTGCTTGTGCAATTATGGCATAAATGGTTGTAAATTCTTCTCTGGGATCCCCTTTGTTCAGAAATAGCAGACATGTATGGCTTTGGCATTGCTTTTTGGTAATTAGAAGGCCGCTAAATGCCACTGCGCACCACACGTGTATTATGCCCAGCAGTGAAGGGGTTAATTAGGGAGCATGTAAGGAGCTTTTTGGGGTATTTTTAGCTTTAGTGTAGTGTAGTAGACAACCCCAAGTATTGATCTAGGCCCATTTTGGTATATTTCATGCCACCATTTCACCGCCAAATGCGATCAAATTAAAAAAAACATTACATTTTTCACAATTTTAGGTTTGTCACTGAAATCATTTACAAACAGCTTGTGCAATTATGGCACAAATGGTTGTAAATGCTTCTCTGGGATCCCCTTTGTTCAGAAATAGCAGACATATATGACTTTGGCGTTGCTTTTTGGTAATTAGAATGCTGCTAAATGGCGCTGCGCATCACACGTGTATTATGGCTAGCAGTGAAGGGGTTAATTAGGTAGCTTGTAGGGAGCTTGCAGGGTTAATTTTAGCTTTAGTGTAGAGATCAGCCTCCCACCTGAAACATCAGACCCCCTGATCCCTCCCAAACATCTCTCTTCCCTCCCCTACCCCACAAATGTCCCCGCCATCTTAAGTACTGGCAGAAACTCTGCCAGTACTAAAATAAAAGGAAAATGTGTGCATTTTTGTGCATTTTGTTTTAGCATATTTACATATGCTTCTGTGTAGGATCCCCCTTAGCCCCCAACCTCACTGATCCCCCACCCAACAGCTCTCTAACCCTCCCCCTCTGACTTAATGTGCGCCATCTTGGGTACTGGCAGCTGTCTGCCAGTACCCATTTTAGTGAAAATATGTGTTTCTATTTAAAAAATTTCCTTTTTCTGTAGTGTAGCTTCCCCCCCCCCCCAATACCAACCCCCCACCCCTTCCAGATCGCTTAAATGCTTTATTTTTAAAATGTTTATTTCATTTTTTTAATACACTTACTCTTTACTTTTTTTCTGTAGTGTAGCGGTTCCCACCCGCTCCCGCCCCGTGCACGCGCCCGCCCGCCACCCACCGTGCACGCGCGCGCGCCCGTGCGCGCCCCCGAAGGCTCCGCCCCCGATCCCGCCCCCCTCCACCTTCCAGATCACACCGATGGCCGCCCACCCGCCTCCCAAGTCGGCTCCCACCCACCAACGATACCGGCCATCGATGTCCGGTGCAGAGAGGGCCACAGAGTGGCTCTCTCTGCATCGGATGGCCAGAAAGTGTTATTGCAGGATGCCTCGATGTCGAGGCATCACTGCAATAACCGGAAAGCAGCTGGAAGCGAGCAGGATCGCTTCCAGCTGCTTTCCAGACTGAGGACGTGCAGGGTACGTCCTCAGGCGTTAACTGCCTTTTTTTAGAGGACGTACCCTGCACGTCCTCGGTCATTAAGGGGTTAAAGATGTTAAATGAGAATTCAGCAACTAATGTTCAAAACCCTTCACAAGAAAGAGATGAGGGAGCCTTCTTTTTAAGGTCCAGCTCACTAAGCCCCCCTGGTCTAACAAGTCCTCATGGTTATTTACTACCTAAAAAACTTGTACACGTATACAACAGACTGATGAAAATGTAAATAAATTGAGTTTAAATGTTTTTTTTCCTTATTTTTTATTAACTTTATAATCTTGTTATTGTTTAAATGTTTTTTCCTCCATAATAAAAATTTTGAATTTTGTATTTGTGTCTAAATTATTCAATTATGTAAACTATTAATCTGTATTAATACATTACACAATTGGCCTCTCTTAAATACAGGCTCCTAAAATAGATATATACAACATATAAACATGGTAATAACAGCTGAGACAGTTGATTTGAATTGGCATCCTTGGATGCAGAAAAAGGACAGTTGTCTATCTGTAGGGGTTTCTGTATGAGAATAAACGACTGTGTGTAATTACAAGATGTTAAATGCTCTGTAAGCTTTGTTATGCAGTTTTATTGCTTGGCAGTTTAAGGACTGATGTAACTTTTTGACTAAAACAACGCCTGCTACTTATCACAGGTGTCTAGTGAGTAGATGAACAGCTGACCAAATGACTTGAAACTATGAGAATAACTGACCATGAGACATTCCCTTGTTTATTTGTTCTGTGGATATAACTGTGGGCAAACAGCTGTTTAAGACAAAATTCATTTGTCTAAAAACAGGTTCTTAAATACTTTTTCAAGACTTTTATTTCAGTTTTACTGACAGTTTAAACCTTAAAAGGTAATTGTACCAACCTATGCACTTTGTAATTTAAGATCTATTGAAAAGGGGGTGTGCACACATTTTTTTTTGAGTGTGTTTGAAGCTAATGTGTTTTAAACTACAGTTTTCATGATGTTTCCCTGGTCAATATATGTATATATTAATGTACATACTTAAAGGGACATGAAACCCATTTTTTTTGTTCATGATATAGAAAGAGCATGCAATTTTAAACAACTTTCTAATATACTCATATTATCTATTTTGTTTTATTCTCTTGATATTCTTTGCTGAGAAGCATATCTAGATAGGCTCAGTAGCTGCTGATTGGTTGCTTCACTTAGAAGCCTCATGTGATTGGCTCACCCATGTGCATTGCTTTTTCTTCAACTAAGGATATCTAAAAAATGAAGCAAAATAAATAATAGAAGTAAGTTGGAATGTTTTTTAAATTTGCATTCTCTTTCTGAATCATGAAATAATTGTTTTGGGTTTAGTGTCCCTTTAAGGTAATGCCTGTTTTAAGTGTTTTGTGTGAATAGATCTCTCTACAGGTGTGTGTGTGTGTGTATATATATATTTGTGTGTGAATACATCTCTCTCTATTTGTCCCTCTTTCTCTCTCTCTCTGTGTGTGCATGTGTATATATAACTTTGTCTTGCCCAGGCATTTTGAGTCCTCAGCCTGTGTGATATAGCAAAAGACAGTGCTGTAAAAATGTAGAAAAGTATATACTTCAGTATGTGTGAAGATAATCGGCTAGATTTAGACTTTGGCGTTAGCCGTCAAAAGCAGCGTTAAGGGGTCCTAACTCTGCTTTTTACCGCCCGCTGGTATTTAGAGTCAGCCAGGAAAGGGTCTACCGCTCACTTCCTTACCGCGACTCCAGGCTACCGCAGATCCCCTTACGTCAATTGCGTATCCTATCTTTTCTATGGGATCTGCCTAATGCTGGTATTTGGAGTCTTGGAACAAGTGAGCGGTAGACCCTCTACCGACAAGACTCCTACCGACAAATAAAGTCAGTAGTTAAGAGCTTTATGGGCTAACGCGGGAATATAAAGCTCTTAACTACTGTGCTACAAAGTACACTAACACCCATAAACTACCTATGTACCCCTAAACCGAGGCCCCCCCCACATCGCAAACACTATAATACAATTTTTAAACCCCTAATCTGCCGACCGGACACCGCCGCCACTTACATTATCCCTATGAACCCCTAATCTGCCCCTCACATCGCCAACACCTATATTATATTTATTAACCCCCAATCTGCCCCCCCCAACGTCGCCGCTACCTAACTACACTTATTAAGCCCTAATCTGCCGACCGGACCTCGCTGCCACTATAATAAATGTATTAACCCCTAAACCGCCGCACTCCCGCCTCACAAACACTAGAATAAATTGTATTAACCCCTAATCTGCCCTCCCTAACATCACCGCCACCTACCTACAATTATTAACCCCTAATCTCCTGCCCGCAACGTTGCCGCTACTATAATAAATGTATTAACCACTAAACCTAAGTCTAACGCTAACCCTAACACCCCCCTAACATAAATATAATTTAAATTAAACGAAATAATATTCCTATAATTAAATAAATTAATCCTATTTAAAACTAAATACTTACCTATAAAATAAACCCTAATATAGCTACAATATAACTAATAATTACATTGTATCTCTTTTAGGATTTATATTTATTTTACAGGCAACTTTGTATTTATTTTAACTAAGTACAATAGCTATTAAATAGTTAATAACTATTTAATAGCTACCTAGTTAAAATAATTACAAAATTACATGTAAAATAAATCCTAACCTAAGTTACAAATAAACCTAAAACCACACTATCATTAAATTAATTAAATAAATTACCTACAATTAGCTAAACTAAAATACAATTAAATACACTAATCTATAATACAAAAAAACAAACACTAAATTACAAAAAAAAATTACAAGAATTTTAATCTAATTACACCTAATCTAAGCCCCCTAATAAAATAAAAAAGCCCCCAAAAATAATAAAATTCCCTACCCTATTCTAAATTACAAACGTAATTAGCTCTTTTACCAGCCCTTCGAAAGGGCTTTTTTGCGGGGCATTGCCCCAAAGTAATCAGCTCTTTTACCTGTAAAAGAAAATACAATACCCCCCAACATTAAAACCCACCACCCACATACCCCTATTCTAACCCACCCCTACCTTGAGTCATCTTCACTTAGCCAAGCCGAAGTCTTCATCCAATCCGGGCGATGTGGTCCTCCATCCGGGCAAAGTCTTGATTCAAGCAGCAAAGAAGAGGTCCTCCATCCGGGCGATGTCTTCCTCCATACGGCAAAGAAGAGGTCCTCCATCCGGGCGATGTCTTCTTCCAAGCAGCATCTTCTATCTTCTGTCTTCCGGATCCATCTTCATCCCGCCGATGCAGAACATCCTCCTTCCCCGACGGACTAACGACGAATGAAGGTTCCTTAAAGGGACTGTCTGAGTGCCACTGTGTCAATCTGCTTGAATACCACTGTGTCAATTTGCTTGAGTACCACTGTGTCAGCTTACCTGAGTACCATTGTGTCAATCTGCCTGAGTACCACTGTGTCAATCTGCCTGAGTACCACTGTGTCAATCTGCCTGAGTACTACTGTGTCAATCTGCCTGAGTACCACTGTGTCTGTCTGCCTGAGTACCACTGTGTCAGTCTGCCTGAGTAGCAATGTGTCAATCTGCCTGAGTACTACTGTGTCAATCTGTCTGAGTACCACTGTGTCAATCTGCCTGAGTACTACTGTGTCAATCTGTCTGAGTACCACTGTGTTAATCTGCCTGAGTACCACTGTGTCAGTCTGCCTGAGTACCACTGTGTCAATCTGCCTGAGTACCACTGTGTCAGTCTGCCTGAGTACCACTGTGTCAGTCTGTCTGAGTAAAACTGTGTCAATCTGCCTGAGTACCACTGTGTCAGTCTGCCTGAGTACTACTGTGTCAATCTGATCTGAGTACCACTGTGTCAGTCTGCCTGAGTACCACTGTGTCAATCTGCCTGAGTACCACTGTGTCAATCTGCTTGAGTACCACTGTGTCAATCTGCCTGAGTACCACTGTGTCAATCTGCCTGAGTACTACTGTGTCAATCTGCCTGAGTGTTACTGTGTCAGTCTGCCTGAGTACCACTGTGTCAGTCTGCCTGAGTACCACTGTGTCAATCTGCCTGAGTGTTACTGTGTCAGTCTGCCTGAGTACCACTGTGTCAATCTGCCTCAGTACCACTGTGTCAATCTGCCTGAGTACCACTGTGTCAGTCTGCCTGAGTACCACTGTGTCAATCTGATCTGAGTACCACTGTGTCAGTCTGCCTGAGTACCACTGTGTCAATCTGCCTGAGTACCACTGTGTCAATCTGCCTGAGTACCACTGTGTCAGTGTGCCTGAGTACCACTGTGTCAATCTGCCTGAGTGTTACTGTGTCAGTCTGTTTGAGTACCACTGTGTCAATCTATCTGAGTGCCAATGTGGCACGGTGTCAATCTGCCTGAGTACCAATGTTATATACATGTGAACGCTCCTAAACTTCTATAATCTTATCTCGGTTTAGTCTTTAACAAAGAATACAAAGAAAACAAAGCAAATTTGATTATAGAAGTAGGTTGTAAAGTTGTTTAAAATGACATACTCTATGTTACTCAAAAAATATTAATTTTGACATTACTGTCCCTTTTTAAAAGAATTTTAGCTGTTCAATTAGCTATGCTGAGTTCTTAATTTGAGTGACACATAAATTAGAATATCATGCTAAAAAAGAGCCCCCACAAAAATGTGCATGATTTCTCTTCATGCCAGTGAATCTTTAGATAATTAGTTCCTTATAAAAGAAACTGGTTTTCTAAACAAACCAACAAAATTACCTGTAAGTTTGTATAAATACATAACTGAATCATTTACACAAAACACAATTGGCTGTAGGTTTATATAAATACATAACTGAATCATTTACACAAAAAAAAATTAGCTGTAAGTTTGTATAAATACATAGCTGAATCATTTACACAAAACACAAATAGCTGTAAGTTTGTATAAATACATAACTGAATCATTTAAACAAAACAAAATTACCTGTATGTTTGTATAAATACATAACTGAATAATTTACACAAAACACAATTAGCTGCAAGTTTGTTTAAATACATAACTGAATAATTTACACAAAACACAATTAGCTGTAAGTTTGTATAAAAACATAACTGAATCATTTACACAAAACAAAATTAGCTGTAAGTTTGTATAAATACATAACTGAATAATTTAACCAAAACGCAATTAGCTGTAAGTTTGTATAAAAACATAACTGAATCATTTAACCAAAACACAATTAGCTGTAAGTTTGTATAAATACATAACTGAATCATTTAACCAAAACACAATTAGCTGTAAGTTTGTATAAATACATAACTGAATCATTTACACAAAACACAATTAGCTGTAAGTTTGTATAAATACATAACTGAATCATTTAACCAAAACACAATTAGATGTAAGTTTGTTTAAATACATAACTGAATCATTTACACAAAACACAATTAACTGTTAGTTTGTATAAATACATAACTGAATCGTTTAACCAAAACACAATTGGCTGTAGGTTTATATAAATACATAACTGAATCATTTACACAAAACACAATTAGCTGTAAGTTTGTATAAATAGATTACTGAATTATTTAACCAAAACACAATTAGCTGTAAGTTTTTATAAATACATAACTGAATCATTTAACCAAAACACAATTAGCTGTAAGTTTATATAAATACATAACTGAATCATTTACACAAAACACAATTAGCTGTAAGTTTATATAAATACATAACTGAATTATTTACACAAAACATAATTAGCTGTAAGTTTATATAAATACATAACTGAATCATTTACACAAAACACAATTCGTTGTAAGTTTGTATAAATACATAACTGAAACATTTAACCAAAACACAATTAGCTGTAAGTTTGTATAAATACATAACTGAATTATTTACACAAAACACAATTAGCTGTAAGTTTGAAACAGTGCTGTACACAATGAGTACAGCACTGTTTCAAAATCCATGGAAGTTGAACTTCAGCTCCATAAAGCGCTGTATTAGCGAAGCGCTGTAAAGTGTGGCATACCTGTACTTATTAATTTACCAGTTGAATATTACCTATTGTTTACAACAGCTCCCTGTGTCACCTCTCATATAAAGTGTGTGTATATATACAGTTTTATGTTATAGAGAGCTATATATATATATATATATATATATATATATATATATATATATATATATAACTCATCTGCAATCTGAATCGTGCAATTGGTGATAATATGGATAGCAGCGGGGATGAACAAGGGCCTTCGACTTCTGGAGCAGCAAAATCAATGAAGATAAAGCAATCATTCATATAGATCTTTGTACTGCACCATGAAACTTCTTCCTGATATATTTCAGGATTCTGCTAAAGCCACTAAGATGTCATGTGGTGGAACCAAAGCTGAAGCCATTGTGA
This sequence comes from Bombina bombina, assembly GCF_027579735.1. Lineage (NCBI taxonomy): Eukaryota > Metazoa > Chordata > Amphibia > Anura > Bombinatoridae > Bombina > Bombina bombina. The sequence continues at coordinate 68,279,540 of NC_069503.1, forward strand.
CAAACGTGCTCGCTCCTTACAGTGTGGAATCAGTAGTTAACGATTTGAAAAACAGTTATGCTTATTTTAGTGTTGCATCAGATGCATCTAACCATGGACACACTAAACTTTTCCCCTTAGTTCTGCGTTACTTTAAGCCTTCTAAAGGAGTGGTAACAAGTTTGTTGGATTTGTATGAAGGTGATGAAAGTGCTGCTTCAATTACAGAGCAAATGTTAAATGTGCTTAAAACAAATGGCCTATCTGTGGCTATGATGTCTGCATATTCTGCTGACAATGCAAGTGTGAACTTTAGTAAGCGTAACGGTGTGCACCAGAAGCTTCATGCTGTAAATGATCGGATATTGCCAGCTGGCTGCCCAGCTCTCATACAAGGTACAAGGAGCGCCTTTAAATCACAAGGCAAAGGAAAGTAGCTGACATAAAGTGTACATTTAATAAATAATACATATAATCTAATATCATGGATCCATGTAACATAAAATCTGATAGGTTAAAATAAAAAGAAATAACAGTATATGTGTTACGTCTTAAAACCATCTGAAATAAATACAAATAATTTCAAGTCCAGGTGATGTAGTAATGTCCTACAAATGCACCTATTAGTAAGTCCGCTATAAAATGTCTTTTTACTCCAATAGAAAGTGCTGAAAGAACAATGCTGAAAAAGCTGATGAACAATGTGTATCCTTTAGGGATAGTGAGTACCTCATATAAAAAAGTGGTTAATAAAATGCAAAAATATATATATAAAAGATGGTAAAAATGTGTTATAAGTAAAAAAATACAAAAATATATCAAAAATCAAAAATGTAAAAAAAATAAAAATGTGAGTAGAATGGTATAGTGTCAGTGAACTCCAAATATATAATAAAATATAATGTTGAACTTGAATGAAGTGTTCAACATTATATTTTATTATATATTTGGAGTTAACTGACACTATACCATTCTACATTTTTTATTTTATTTTTATTTATTTTTTTATTATTTTTATTTTTTTAATTTTTGATATATTTTTTTATTTTTTCACTTATAACACATTTTTACCATCTTTTATATATATTTTTTTGCATTTTATTTTCCACTTTTTACCACTTTTTTATATGAGGTACTCACTATCCCTAAAGGATACACATTGTTCATCAGCTTTTTCAGCATTGCTCTTTCAGCACTTTCTATTGGAGTAAAAAGACATTTTATAGCAGACTTACTAATAGATGCATTTGTAGGACATTACTACATCACCTGGACTTGACATTATTTGTATTTATTTCAGATGGTTTTAAGACGTAACACTAATACTGTTATTTCTTTTTTATTTTAACCTATCAGATTTTATGTTACATGGATCCATGATATTAGATTATATGTGTTATTTAATAAATGTACACACTTTTATGTCAGCTACTTTCCTTTGCCTTGTGATTTAAAGGCGCTCCTTGTACCTTAGTCGTTTTAAATACTCACCTTTAGGGTCAGCTAGGAACCCTCACTTCAAGGAGCCATAAGGAACACATATTTGTTAAGCGCTGTGAGATATACTTTTTAATACTCACATACTTCATAATACAGCTAAAAAGACATCCCGGGGGTGCTGGGGGGGGGGGGCGTCTCTGAATAGCAGTTTGGATATGTAGTCACCTATGTGCAGCCTGCTGCAGAACAATGGACCAAGTACATAAGAAATTATTTAAGAGTTAGCTCAGGTATGTGCACATTATTGTGGGGTGTACACTGTCTCTTTAACATTGCTGCTCTATTTGAATTATTAAAGTAAAAATGTGGGTTTAGCATACCTCCCAACATTTCAAAATTCAAAAGAGGAACAACCCCCCCCCCCCCGCCCCCACGGCAAAAAAAAGTTTTTTTAAATGTGGCGGGCAGGAGCGGGGGCAGGGCTTAAAAAAAATCGTAAGACCAAAGTAATATAAATAAAATTCTAAATAAAGTCATATCTTTTAATACTCTTAGGCAGCAAATCAAACACAAGCTCAAACCACTGGTGTAGCTATGTGAGCTCTGTATTTATTTAACCTTTGCAGAGAAAGTGCTAAATATTTTTATCTTAATTGGACAGTTCATAATAGATTCTTTAAAACTTCTCTCTGCTTTCCTCATTAATATTCTAGATTCTGGCCTTTAAAGTTAACAAAAATGCATAGTAACACACTACATAGTCTACACATGCACACACACACACTACATACCATACACTTACTTACACATGCATATACACACACACACTACATTGCATACACTTACACATGCAGACACACACTACATATCATACACTTATACAGGCAAATACACACACGCTACATAGCATACACTTATACATACAGATACACACACACACACACACTACATAGCATACACTTATACATGCAGATACACACACACTACATAGCATACACTTATACATGCAGATACACACACACTACATAGCATACACTTATACATGCAGATAAACACACACACATTACATAGCATACACTTATACATGCAGATACACATACACACACTACATAGCATACACTTATACATGCAGATATGCACACACACACACACTACATAGCATACACTTATACATGCAGATACACACACACACACTACATAGCTTACACTTATAAATGCATATATACACACACTTCATAGTATACACTTACACATGCAGATACACACACACTACATAGTATAAACATATACATGCAGATACACACACTACATAGCTTACATTTATACATGCAGACACACACACTACATAGTATACACTTACACATGCAGATACATACACACACACTACATAGTAAACACTTATACATGCAGATACACACACTTCATAGCTTACATTTATACATGCAGACATACATACTACATAGCATACACTTATACATAGAGATACACACACACACTACATAGCATACACTTATACATGCAGATACGCACACACACACACACACACACACACACTACATAGCATACACTTATACATGTAGATACACACTACATAGCTTACACTTATACATGCATATATACACACACTACATAGTATACACTTACACATGCAGATACACACACACTACATAGCATAAACTTATACATGCAGATACAAGCACTACATAGCTTACATGTATACATGCAGACACACACACTACATAGTATACACTTACACTTGCAGATACATACACACACACACTACATAGTAAACACTTATACATGCAGATACACACACTTCATAGCTTACATTTATACATGCAGACATACATACTACATATCATACACTTATACATAGAGATACACACACACACACACACACTACATAGCATACATTTATACATGCAGATACACACACACACACACACTACATAGAATACACTTATACATGTAGATACACACTACATAGCTTACACTTATACATGCATATATACACACACTACATAGTATACACTTACACATGCAGATACACACACACTACATAGTATAAACTTATACATGCAGATACACACACTACATAGCTTACATGTATACATGCAGACACACACACTACATAGTATACACTTACACATGCAGATACATACACACACACTACATAGTATACACTTACACATGCAGATACACACACACTACATAGTATAAACTTATACATGCAGATACACACACTACATAGCTTACATGTATACCTGCAGACACACACACTACATAGTATACACTTACACATGCAGATACATACACACACACTACATAGTAAACACTTATACATGCAGATACACACACTTCATAGCTTACATTTATACATACAGACATACATACTACATAGCATACACTTATACATGTAGATACACACTACATAGTTTACACTTATACATGCATATATACACACACTACATAGTATACACTTACACATGCAGATACACACACACTACATAGTATAAACTTATACATGCAGATACACACACTACATAGCTTACATGTATACATGCAGACACACACACTACATAGTATACACTTACACATGCAGATACATACACACAAACTACATAGTAAACACTTATACATGCAGATACACACACTTCATAGCTTACATTTATACATGCAGACATACATACTACATAGCATACACTTATACATAGAGATACACACTACATAGCTTACACTTATACATGCATATATACACACACTACATAGTATACACTTACACATGCAGATACACACACACTACATAGTATAAACTTATACATGCAGATACACACACTACATAGCTTACATGTATACATGCAGACACACACACTACATAGTATACACTTACACATGCAGATACATACACACACACTACATAGTAAACACTTATACATGCAGATACACACACTTCATAGCATACACTTATACATGCAGGCATACATACTACATAGCATACACTTATACATGCAGAGACACACTTATACATAAAGATACACACACACACTACACATCATATATGGGTATCTGTAATTCATTGTATGGGGTCCTGGGGTTGGCAAGCACATTAGCTGGTAGTCTGCGGCTGCCACTGTTCGTTACCCTGGTGTTAGCACTGCTCATCATATAAAACTGAAGGCATGCTAGTATTAGCACCAGGGGTAGACATCATCACTACCAGGGGATATAGGTCATCATTATCTGAGGTCAGAGTGTATACAGCCTTCCTACTCCTGCTTAACCCACACACCATTACTTTTCCACAAGGAATCTAACAGGTATCTAACCCTGAGAGAGAAAAGCCTGCTGCTTCGGAGTATGGGCCCAATAGAATTAAAAAAAAAATTAAGCATGGGGCAATGATGGACAAATGGATAGCAACCTGGGACAGTGGGACAGACCCCTAAAATTGGGACAGTTGGGGGGTATGGACTTTAGTATCCCTTTAAGGATGTAACACCTTGTGCACCTCGCTCTGTTAATGAATGGGTTAATACACAGTGTGCAGCTCATTGTCTTAGAGAAGCGGTTAATACACTGTGTAGATCTCTGTTCTAGGGAAGGGGTTAATAAAAGCTGCACCGCTCTCTGTGCTGGTAAAGGGGTTAATACAAAGTGCAGCTCTTCTCAGTGCTAGTGAAAGTGCTAATATATATTGTGTAGCTTTATGTATATAGTGTAGCTTTATGTATATAGTGTAGCTTTATGTATATAGTGTAGCTGTAATGTATATAGTGTAGCTTTATGTATATAGTGTAGCTTTATGTATATAGTGCAGCTTTATGTATATAGTGTAGCTTTATGTATATAGTGCAGCTTTATGTATATAGTGTAGCTTTATGTATATAGTGTAGCTGTATGTATATAGTGCAGCTTTATGTATATAGTGTAGCTGTAATTTATATAGTGTAGCTTTATGTATATGGCGTAGCTTTATGTATATAGTGTAGCTTTATGTATATAGTGTAGCTGTAATGTATATAGTGTAGCTTTATGTATATAGTGTAGCTGTAATGTATATTGTGTAGCTTTGTGTATATAGTGCAGCTTTATGTATATAGTGTAGCTGTAATGTATATAGTGCAGCTTTATGTATATAGTGTAGCTTTATGTACATAGTGTAGCTTTATGTATATAGTGTAGCTTTATGTATATAGTGCAGCTTTATGTATATAGTGTAGCTTTATGTATATAGTGCAGCTTTATGTATATAGTGTAGCTTTATGTATATAGTGTAGCTGTATGTATATAGTGCAGCTTTATGTATATAGTGTAGCTGTAATGTATATAGTGTAGCTTTATGTATATGGCGTAGCTTTATGTATATAGTGTAGCTGTAATGTATATAGTGTAGCTTTATGTATATTGTGTAGCTTTATGTATATAGTGTAGCTTTATGTATATAGTGTAGCTTTATGTATATAGTGTAGCTGTATGTATATAGTGTAGCTTTATGTATATAGTGTAGCTTTATGTATATAGTGTAGCTTTATGTATATAGTGTAGCTTTATGTATATAGTGTAGCTGTATGTATATAGTGTAGCTGTATGTATATAGTGTAGCTTTATGTATAGAGTGTAGCTGTAATGTATATAGTGTAGCTTTATGTATAGAGTGTAGCTGTAATGTATATAGTGTAGCTTTATGTATATAGTGTAGCTGTATGTATATAGTGTAGCTTTATGTATAGAGTGTAGCTGTAATGTATATAGTGTAGCTTTATGTATATAGTGTAGCTTTATGTATATAGTGTAGCTGTAATGCACTAGTAGAGGATATGACAGTGACAATGTGCTCAATAACTAATTTTATGAATTTGCAGCATTTAAACAATGTTACAAAGTATCCAATTGTCTTTAAAATGTTTGCATTTTGTTCTTTTGTCTGATTGGCTATTGCTTAACATGTGACTTCTCTGCATGTATTCTGACAGATGTAGTTTAGTATTGAACTGACCTTTGTTCCTCTCCCATTTACTTCATGTGCAGCTGCTGCTGGGTGAGTGAGTCAGGCTGTGTGTATTGTGTGATGAAAAGTTTTAGTCACTTTCTAGTCTGCTTAAAAAGTTTATATATTATTATAAATGTTGTTCTATTAATGCATGTTACTCATCTGCTTGTGCCAGGCAATGGAGTACTACGTCCTATTCTTTTTTTATGCAAGTGAAGGGTTAATGCACAATGTGATGCTCTCTGTGCTAGTGAAGGGTTAATAAACAATGTGCTGCTCTCTGTGCTAGTGAAGGGTTAATACAAACTGTGCTGCTCTCTGTGCCAGTGAAGGGGTTAATACACACTGCTGTTATTTGTGCTAGTGAAGGGTTAAAACAGAGTGTGTTACTCTCTGTGCTAATGAAGGGTTAATACACACTGTGCAGCTCTGTGCTAGTGAAGGGTTAATACACACTGTGCTGCTATTTGTGCTAGGGAAGGGTTAATGCACACTGCTGCTCTCTGTGCTACTAAATGATTAATACACACTGTGCAGCTCTCTGTGCTAGTGAAGGGTTAATACACACTGTGCTGCTCTCTGTGCTAGTGAAGGGTTAATACACACTGTGCTGCTCTCTATGCTAGTGAAGGGTTAATACACACTGTACAGCTCTCTGTACTAGTGAAGGGTTAATACACACTGTGCTGCTCTCTGTGTTAGTTAAGGGTTAATACACACTGTGCTGCTCTCTGTGCTAGTGAATGGTTAATACACACTGTGCTGCTCTCTGTGCTAGTTAAGGGTTAATACCCACCGTGCAGCTCTCTGTGCTAGTGAAGGGTTAATACACTGTGCTGCTCTCTGTACTAGTGAAGGGTTAATACACACTGTGCTGCTCTCTATGCTAGTGAAGGGTTAATACACACACTGCGCTGCTCTCTGTGCTAGTGAAGTGTTAATACACACTGTGCTGCTCTCAGTTATAGTGAATGGTTAATACTGCGCTGCTCTCTGTGCTAGGGAAGGGGTTAATACACACTGTGCTGCTCTCTGTGCTAGTGAAGGGGTTAATACACACTGTGATGCTCTCTGTCATAGGGAAGGGGTTAATACACATTGTGAAGCTCTCTGTGCTAGTAAAGGGTTATTACACACTGTGCTGCTATTTGTGCTAGTGAAGGGGTTAATACACATTGTGCTGCTCTCTGTGCTAGTGAAGGGTTAATACACACTGTGCTGCTCTCAGTGATAGTGAATGGTTAATACTGCGCTGCTCTCTGTGCTAGGGAAGGGGTTAATACACACTGTGCTGCTCTCAGTGATAGTAAAGGGTTAATACACACTGTGCTGCTCTCTGTGCTAGTGAAGGGGTTAATACACACTGTGCTGCTCTCTGTCATAGGGAAGGGGTTAATACACACTGTGAAGCTCTCTGTGCTAGTAAAGGGTTATTACACACTGTGCTGGTATTTGTGCTAGTGAAGGGGTTAATACACGTTGTGCTGCTCTCTGTGCTAGTGAAGGGTTAATACACACTGTGCTGCTCTCAGTGATAGTGAATGGTTAATACACAGTGTGCTGCTCTCTGTGCTAGGGAAGGGGTTAATACACACTGTGCTGCTCTCAGTGATAGTAAAGGGTTAATACACACTGTGCAGCTCTCTGTGCTAGTGAAGGGGTTAATACACACTGTGCTGCTATTTGTGCTAGTGAAGGGGTTAATACACACTGCTGCTATTTGTGCTAATGAAGGGTTAATACAGAGTGTGTTACTCTTTGTGCTAGTGAAGGCATTAATACACACTGCAATGCTCTCTGTGCTAGGGAAGAATTAATACACACTGCTGCTCTCTGTGCTAGTGAAGGGTTAATGTACTCTGTGCTGCTCTCTGTCATAGGGGTTAATACACACTGTCATAGGGGTTAATAAACACTGTGCTGCTCTCAGTGATAGTGAAGGGTTAATACCCACTGTGCTGCTCTTTGTCTTAGTGAAGGGTTACTACACACTGTACTGCTCTCTGTGCTAGTGAAGGGTTAATACACACTGTGCTGCTCTCAGTGATAGTAAAGGGTTAATACACACTGTGCTAGAGAAGGGTTAATGCACACTGTGCAGCTCTTTGTGCTAGTGAAGGGTTAATGCACACTGTGCTGCTCTAAGTGATAGTGAATGGATAATACTGCGCTGCTCTATGTGCTAGGGAAGGGGTTAATACCCACTGTGCTGCTCTTTGTCTTAGTGAAGGGTTACTACACACTGTGCTGCTCTCAGTGCTAGTGAAGGGTTAATATACACGCTGCTGCTCTCAGTGACAGTAAAGGTTTAATACACACTGTGCTGCTCTCTGTGCTAGGGAAGGGTTAATACACACTCTGTTGCGCTCTGTTCTAGTGCAGGGTTAATACACACTGTGCTGCTATTTGTGCTAGTGCAGGGTTAATACACACTGTGCTGCTCTCTGTGCCAGTGAAGGGTTAATACACACTGTGCTACTCTCTGTGCTAGTGAAGGAGTTAATACACACTGTGCTGCTCTCTGTGCTAGTGAAGGGTTAATACACACTGTGATGCTCTCTGTGCCAGTGAAGGGTTAATACACACTGTGTTGCTATTTGTGCTAGTGAAGGGTTAATATACCCTGCTGCTATTTGTGCTAGTGAAGGATTAATAAAGAATGTGTTATTCTCTGTGCTAGTGAAAGAGTTAATACACACTGCGCTGCTCTCTGTGCTAGTGAAGGGTTACTACACACTCTGCTGCTCTCTGTGCTAGTGAAGGGTTAATAAACACTGTGCTGCTCTCTGTGCTAGTGAAGTGTTAATACACACTGTGCAGCTCTCTGTGCTAGTGAAGGGTTAATACACACTGTGCAGCTCTCTGTGCTAGTGAAGGGTTAATACACACTGTGCAGCTCTCTGTGCTAGTGAAGGGTTAACACACAATGTGCTGCTCTCTGTCCTAGGGGAGGGGTTAATACACACTGTGCAGCTCTCTGTGATAGTAAAGGTTTAATACAGCCTGTGCTGCTCTCTATGCCAGTGAAGGGTTAATACACACTGTGCTGCTATTTGTGCTAGTGAAGGGGTTAATACACCCTGCTGTTATTTGTGCTAGTGAAGGGTTAATAAAGAATGTGTTACTCTCTGTGCTAGTGAAGGAGTTAATACACACCGTGCTGCTCTCGTTCCTAGGGGAAGGGTTAATACACATGTGCTGCTCTCTGTCCTAGGGGAGGGGTTAATACTGTGCTGCTCCCTGTGCTAGTGAAGGGTTAATACCCACTGTGCTGCTCTTTGTCTTAGTGAAGGGTTAATACCCACTGTGCTGCTCTCTGTGCGAGTGAAGGGTTAATACACACTGTGCTGCTCTCTGTGCTAGTGAAGGGGTTAATAAACAATGTGCAGCTCTCTGTGCTATTGAAGGGTTAATACACGCTGCACTGCTCTCTGTGCTAGTGAAGGGTTAATAGTCACTGTGCTGCTCTCTGTCATAGGGAAGGGGTTAATACACACTGTGCAGCTCTCTGTGCTAGTGAAGGGTTAATACACACTTTGCTGCTATTTGTGCTAGTGAAGGGTTAATAGACACTGTGCAGCTCTCTGTGCGAGTGAAGGGTTAATACACACTGTGCTGCTCTCTGTGCGAGTGAAGGGTTAATACTTACTGGGCTGCTCTCTGTGTGAGTGAAGGGTTAATAAACACTGTGCGGCTCTCTGTGCTAGTGAATGGTTAATACACACTGTTCAGCTCTCTGTGCTAGTGAAGGGTTAATACACACTGTGCAGCTCTCTGTGCTTGTGAAGGGTTAATACACACTGTGCTGCTCTCTGTGCTAGTGAAAGAGTTAATACACACTGCGCTGCTCTCTGTGCTAGTGAAGGGTTACTACACACTCTGCTGCTCTCTGTGCTAGTGAAGGGTTAATAAACACTGTGCTGCTCTCTGTGCTAGTGAAGTGTTAATACACACTGTGCAGCTCTCTGTGCTAGTGAAGGGTTAATACACACTGTGCAGCTCTCTGTGCTAGTGAAGGGTTAATACACACTGTGCAGCTCTCTGTGCTAGTGAAGGGTTAACACACACTGTGCTGCTCTCTGTCCTAGGGGAGGGGTTAATACACACTGTGCAGCTCTCTGTGATAGTAAAGGTTTAATACAGCCTGTGCTGCTCTCTATGCCAGTGAAGGGTTAATACACACTGTGCTGCTATTTGTGCTAGTGAAGGGGTTAATACACCCTGCTGTTATTTGTGCTAGTGAAGGGTTAATAAAGAATGTGTTACTCTCTGTGCTAGTGAAGGAGTTAATACACACCGTGCTGCTCTCGTTCCTAGGGGAAGGGTTAATACACATGTGCTGCTCTCTGTCCTAGGGGAGGGGTTAATACTGTGCTGCTCCCTGTGCTAGTGAAGGGTTAATACCCACTGTGCTGCTCTTTGTCTTAGTGAAGGGTTAATACCCACTGTGCTGCTCTCTGTGCGAGTGAAGGGTTAATACACACTGTGCTGCTCTCTGTGCTAGTGAAGGGGTTAATAAACAATGTGCAGCTCTCTGTGCTATTGAAGGGTTAATACACGCTGCACTGCTCTCTGTGCTAGTGAAGGGTTAATAGTCACTGTGCTGCTCTCTGTCATAGGGAAGGGGTTAATACACACTGTGCAGCTCTCTGTGCTAGTGAAGGGTTAATACACACTTTGCTGCTATTTGTGCTAGTGAAGGGTTAATAGACACTGTGCAGCTCTCTGTGCGAGTGAAGGGTTAATACACACTGTGCTGCTCTCTGTGCGAGTGAAGGGTTAATACTTACTGGGCTGCTCTCTGTGTGAGTGAAGGGTTAATAAACACTGTGCGGCTCTCTGTGCTAGTGAATGGTTAATACACACTGTTCAGCTCTCTGTGCTAGTGAAGGGTTAATACACACTGTGCAGCTCTCTGTGCTTGTGAAGGGTTAATACACACTGTGCTGCTCTCTGTGCTAGTGAAGGGTTAATACACACTGTGCTGCTCTCTGTGCCAGTGAAGGGTTAATACACTCTGTTCTGCTCTCTGTGCCAGTGAAGGGTTAATACAGACTGTGCTGCTCTCTGTGCCAGTGCAGGGTTAATACACACTGTGCTGCTCTCTGTGCCAGTGAAGGGTTAATACACACTGTGCTGCTCTCTGTGCCAGTGAAGGGTTAAAACACACTGTGCTGCTCTCTGTGCCAGTGAAGGGTTAATACACACTGTGCTGCTCTCTGTGCCAGTGAAGGGTTAATACACACACTGTGCTGCTCTCTGTGCCAGTGAAGGGTTAATACACACACTGTGCTGCTCCCTGTGCCAGTGAAGGGTTAATACACACTGTGCTGCTCCCTGTGCCAGTGAAGGGTTAATACACAGTGTGCAGCTCTCTGTGCCAGTGAAGGGTTAATACACACTCTACAGCTCTCTGTGCTAGGGAAGGGTTAATACACACTGTGCTGGTCTCTGTGCTAGTGAAGGGTTAATACACACTGTACAGCTCTCTGTGCCAGTGAAGGGTTAATACACACTGTACAGCTCTCTGTGCCAGTGAAGGGTTAATACTCACTGTGCTGCTCTCTGTGCCAGTGAAGGGTTAATACACACAGAAGCACAACTGTAGCACAAGTTATGTTTATGAGTTAGTAATTTACAGCAGCTACACACAGGGCAGGGGAATAAGATAAAACGTTATATAAATCAGTATTAGACACTGAGTATCATGTAATGTGTATAATGTGCAGCTCACGTGTCATCACACAGGTGTATTTTATTCATTTGTAAACCAGACAACAGCTAAAGTGTTATATTATAAATAAATATATGTGTAGATATGAATGTATGGGAATGATTAGCTGCATTATGGTCAGATTTGTCAGGAGTAGCACAGGGCAGTGATGGGCCCTAACTCAAGGGGGGCCGCAGGTCAGTATTTATTATCTTTATGGGCTGCGTATACATTTTGTCTGTTAAACACACAAATAATAATATTTACAACAAATGTCCAGTTGCACAGGGCAAGTTCTAGGGCTCTTGTTTGCCGACCTACCAGAAGCCCCCAAAGTGCACATTATCAGTCCTGCTTTATCTAGGGGCGCGCAGTAACTAGCGCAGAGGGGCGCACAGTAACTAGCGCAGAGGGGCGCGCAGTAACTAGCGCAGAGGGGCGCACAGTAACTAGCGCAGAGGGGCACGCAGTAACTAGCGCAGAGGGGCGCGCAATAACTAGCGCAGAGGGCAGCCCTGGCTTAAAAAGATATAGAACAATTTATTTTCATGAGACTTGTGTGTGGTGTTGCATTAATCTAATACACAGGCCTAGTGAATACACTTTCCAAACAGATCAGCACTTATTTTTCCAATGGCCAAACCCCCTCCCCACATAGTTTGCCTTATTTGTAGGAGCTAATCTGAACTTGTTATTGAGTAGACAAAGTGTTGTCACTGCTATTTTGTTAGCAACAGTTATATTGTTTTACATGATCTTATCACCCCTGTTCAGACTTACTAGGGGCAGATATGTAGCAGGGTCAGGTTTATGAAGCCTTTAGTGTGCACTTATAATGCTAATGATTGAAAAACCCGCTATTTTCAGAGTTTAACCCCTTAAGGACCAAGGACGTGCCAGGCACGTCCTACAAAAAATGGTTGTTAACGACCAAGGATGTGTCTGGCACATCATCTTGGGTTTGAAGCGCTGTGGCCCTGTCTGCATTGGCCAGTGATGGTGCTGATCGTTGGTGGGTGGGAGCCATAGCATGGAGGTGGGTGGGCGGCCACCACTGGTCAGTTCTAGACCCTGTGTCACTCAAGTAAAATGTATGGGAAGGAGGAGAGGGAGGGGGGAATAAACATTTTTTTCTCAGCAAACTGGGTTCTGGCAGACAGCTGTCAGTACCCAAGATGGTGGCATGTAGGTAGAGGGGGGAGTGTTAGAGAGCTGTTTGGGGGTCAGGGAGGTTAGGGGCTAAGGGGGGATCCAACACTGCAGTATAAAAATAATAAAAGCCTTTTATTTTAGTACTGGCAGACTTTCTGCCAGTACTTAAGATGGCGGTGACCAGGGCCGGTGCTAGGATTTTTGGCCACACAGGCGAGGACAAATTTTGCGCCCCCTCATTACATACCATACCATTACCCCTTAAAATAAAAATATATAAAAAAAATATAAATATATATATATATATATATATATATATATATATATAAAAATATATTTATATATAAAAATATAAAAAAAAAACGCTCTGTTAGGAGCTATTGTAAACGCTGTGAGTAGCTGCAGTGTACACAGAACCCCGCTTCAGCGTGTGTATCTCAGATGACGTAAGGTGGGCGAAGCCATGCCCACCTTACGTCATCTGAGATACACACGATGAAGCAGAGTTCTGTGTGCACTGCAGCTATTCACAGCGTTTACAATAGCTCCTAACAGAGCGTTTTTTTTAATTAATATTAGTGGACTTAAACCACAGACAAGTGGACAGGATGGACCGTGTGCTCCACTGGGGACATCGAGAGGAACCAGAGTGACAAGTCTCTGAACTACATTTGGAGTAAACATCTGAAACAAGTGGGGACACTTTTGACATCCATCTGCCCAAACTTACCTCATTAGATTGAGGTTACACTTGTGAGTAGGGAGTACCCTAAAGTCGTTTGTTTTTATATGTGTTTTGTTTTTATTAAATTGATCTGCACTATGAGAGGTGTTTTTGTGCGCTTGTTTTTATAGATTCTTGTATATATATATATCTCCAATTAAGGATAAGCACAGTCTTACATAATTCTCTCAACTGCCAGGGTGCACTTTGTCATCATATTCAAAATCTCCATCGTAGAAAAAGGCACTCACTGGTCTTCATCAAATATCAAATTTATTTCAAAGTATTACCAAGACATAACGTTTCAGTGTGTCATTCACACCTTTGTCAAATGTCAAGAACAAGCACAAAACAGAACATGTCCCCAAAGAAACTCCTAACACGATATACCAGCACCCACCTTACATACACTTAAAAACAGTCCGCTCCATCGCATCTGTTTAAAATGACGTCATTACGTTACCGTGTGAGCGTGATGTGTCGCTGCAGATTGATCGGCCCTATTGTAACCATATACTCAAGAGCACAGCTACGTAACCAGACATATGAGACGTCACTGTATAATAACAGCGCAAAGTGCCAACTTCCCATCAGAGTGGATTGCTGTTACTTCAGCAAATGATACCAAGAGAATGAAGCAAATTAGATAATGAGAGAGAAAAAAATATTAAATACCCCATGAAAGTTAAGGGTGTCTAGAGGTTTGAATGACACACCAAAACGTTATGTCTTTGTAATACTTTGAAATAGATTTGATGAAGACCAGTGAGTGCCTTTTTCTACAATGGAGATTATATAGATAGATATAGATATATACGTATATATATATATATATATATATATATATATATATATATATATATATATATATATATATATATATATATATATATATATATATATATATATATATATATATAAAGCTATTGGTTTAGAAAAGAAGAATATCACTGGTATATTCACAAAGTTAGGGATTAAAAGGACATTAAACACTAAATACATGCTAGATAGAATGATGCATTCAAAGAAAAGATTAGTCCATGACTAACATGTAGATGTATTTTTTAAAGTTTCATTAGTTGTTTAAAAAGTGACAAAATAAGTGTAAAGTTTTAGTGTCTATAAAACACTGGGAGCTGCCATGTTGTAACTTGTGTTACCTTCTCTGCTGTGGCCAATTAGGGACAGTTATACATAGGTCACTAGAGTGTGCAGCCAATGGTTGTGCTGGATTTAACAGTGTTCTGCACTTCCATTTCTAACAGGAACTGAAAAGCTCACAATTTCAGAATGGAATTACAGGCAAAGAGGAGAAAATAAATAATGAAAGTATATTGCAGAGCTGTTTTATTATATACAATTTATCATTTTATATTACCATCTCAAAGTGTTTAATGTCCCTTTTAAAGCACTCTTTACATTAGCTCAGTTATTCACCAGAGGGAGAGTTGCACCCACCACACACTGTTAAAGAAACGGCAGTCAAAAAATTGCTATAATGCAGAGACATTTATTCACGTCACTTCTAAAAATATATAGAAACGCTAAGTGATGCATCACTACAAACTAGAAGCTTTACTATACAGAAATTTCTAAGCAATCAATTATTGTAAACTTGGGCATTCAGCTCCTAACATAGATACATTTAGAATATGTATTAGCCTCATATACTTATGATCAAAAAAATGACTAACGTTTATATATAGCAAAAAGTAGCCATTAAACCAGCCTGTTTGAAACTATTGTGGCAAGCTGATGAGAGTTCAACAATGTAGCAGACAGCCTCACCCAAATTTAACCATATCGGAGGCTTACGAGGTAAGAACGTCCTCTTAATTTCTACTACAAATGTTACTTTTTTTTCCTTTTAAATCAAAGATTTTTATTGAGGTAATGTAACGTGCTTCAAAACATGAACAAATGTTATAACATACAAATAGGTATAGTTGAAAATTTGATCTCATATGAACGTTATGAGTACAGTGAGATATGGTCAGACAAATTGAACATAATTATCCATATATTTTTGATCATCTAAACATGGCATGTGAAACCCATAATGATACCTCATTTTTTACAAACATTAAACTGATTTTTACTCCCTGATGACTTAGATTGCCTTTATATAGTGATACCTTACTAATCTTATGAAACTTAAAATACAATATTTATATGTTAATTATGGAGTAGATAAAAAGTTGTATCTAGTTATAAATGTGCAATATGAGTCATTGGTCAAAGAGATATAGTTACAGAACCTAATTACACTATAAATAAAACGGTTGAAAATCTATTGTGGTTCAAGGTGTAACCTCTAGCAATATTTTTATCATTTTCTAAGTATGTTAAAGGACTCAGCTATGAATGTCATGAGTGTAACAACTTGTGAAAATACCAGCTAGTAAATAGCAGATTAATACCCCTGTATAGTTCGCCATACTAGGTGAATATAGATACCATAAGAACCTATTAAAGTCATATAATGTATACTATTAGAATTAGCATTTTGTGTAAAATTAAACTATATCAAATGCTGCAATTAAAAAACTTAGAGAACAAGTGCAACCCCTTGTAAGTTCAGAGTAGAGAGTATAAGTTGACTGTAGCAATATCATGTAGGCACACATATGATTACATAGTGAACTAGTATGATTCAGGTCTACATGTAAATTAATTGGAACAGCTAGATATGGATCCTAACCACCTTGAAAAGAGACACACTTTACAGACTTATTGCTAAACATTTTGTAACCAGCTAAAAGGACACAAGCCAGTACTCTCAGTGTATGAACAGAAGCCTGATGAAACGGACAGTAGTCTGAGAAACACGTAGCTTATTGTTCACTTTATCATAGTGTCATTTGTTTGACACTCTGTATTTTATTATACCATTAAGTTATGTTTTTTTAACCTTTTGTGGAGAGTCTGAGCTTAATTGGTCCATATAGGACATTGGAGAGACCAGCAATCTTGTGGTTCCAGTGAGCTGGGACACTCTGAGTTCCCAGTCTGCCTCTATTAGCACAACGGAGTGCTGCTATCCTTGTGAGTATCTATTTGGCATTCCCATTACCCATACTGCTCTGACTATAACACTAGGGGGCGCCTTTGTCTTTGTGATTTCCTGTCACAGAAAAAGTTTGTACTTAGATATGTATCCTAACCATCTTGAAAAGAGACGGACTTTGCAGACTTATTGCTGAACAATTTGTAACCAGCTAAAAGGGCACAACACATCCCAAAATATATTGGACTGTTCACTCCTAATATCAAAGTATATGCATTAGCAAATATTTGAGGGTTAGTGCCAAAGACATGTTATATCTCTTATAAGTAATAGAGGCTTTGGTGATCTCTAGTGGTCAATAATATTATAGAGGCACATAAAAACATCAGTATATATTAATATCTATCATACGTCTCTATAAAACCTTTTGAAGAGATAAGTAAGTTAGGCTAGTGGATAACTGAAAGGGTATATATTACTCCGGATAGGTACTCATAAACCACACCAAGGCATTTATCTGTACACTATGCAACCGCCAAGAGAAAAATAGCAGACAATCATCACATATCTAGAGAGTGTCCTATTATTGTCTGGGATATGTGAAATTTGCAAACAAATCAGAGAGTTTGTAGTGCTACTCGAGCTGTCACATCTACTCCCCAAACTGGCCAAGTCGTGTGTAGGGAAGGGGTAGATAAAACCCCATTCACGAACAAATATCGCATCAGGGCTCATCCTATGCCTCTTCTATGAAATTGTGCTGCTGTAACCGGCATGACTTTTCTGAAGGCATACTTAGCTCTCTGCTTCTGTTGCAAAATGATGAGGATTAGCTGAGTTTGCAACCGCCCATCTTCCTGTAGCTGCAGCTCTTGTAATATGTCAAGTTCTGCGAGTCCTGGGCCACGGGAGCTGGCCGCTCTCCCCCAACCCAGCGCCACAGACAAGTGATGTGTCATCATCTCTGTATTGCGATGCAGGCTTTAGGTGATGAGAATCTCTGTTTCTGATATCTCCTGCCAGTGAGCTGATAGAGTGGGATGATTCCTCATCGGAGCTGGAGCAAACATAGGACACCTCCGTGGGGGTAACCTCAGGGCTAAATCTTGTGAGCTGTTGTCATGGGACTGTGCGTATGCCTGGAGCAGGCCAGAAGGCCATCTGCGTATCCCATCTTGTGCTTCTTATTGTAGATATGAGGTCTGGCATACAGTCGTCTACTTTAGTTTCTATTTTTAACAATAAAGCTCGTAATATCTTGCACAACATCTCCATGAACAGTGATTTCTTGTCAGCAGCAGCTAATGAACTAATGGAAACTATGTTACTTGGTTCGTAGGGGGATAAAAGCTTGAAATTGCAGCACTATGCTGCCGCCTTATATTATTGTGGTCCGGGGTTAGGCCTAACAATTATAAAACTGGCTTTATGGGTGTCAGTCTTTTCAGAATTTCTTCCTCTATCCAGTGATCGAATATTTTCTACCTCAGTCTGTAGATATCTCTCAAAAAACAGTTGGGTAGTGGATGTTCAGTGAGGAGCTCTGATTAAAGCAACCTAGTATGGCCGCTGCCTGAACATGCCCCCCTACAAATGTTACTTTTAAACCACATAGAAAAACATGCAGAGCTGATGGTTCATCATGAAATGAAAACGAAGTAGTTTTATTCAGCATCAACAAAAAGTCTCCTGACTTGACGTGTACTGTTCAGCATTACAGTTTACATCTTGCTAACAAGAGTTCCATATGAGGAACTGACTGTAGGGATGGAGGCTTGCAGACACTTCTTAGACTTGAGAGGTCAGTCCTTTGGCAGACATACTTCTTTTGTTTTAGAATTGTTGCGTTTTTTTTCTAGAGAATAAAGTTTTTCAATTTGATAAAGTTTTGTATAGACAAAGTTGTGGTACTGCCATGGGCACAGTATGCACCCCCAGGTATGCATGTCTCCTCTTGGGGGCCTGGGAACATTTTGATATATATGAACAATACAGTAATATCTTTGAGGCACATATCTCACTTTGGTTGAGATATGTGGATACTATTTTGATTTTATGGAAAGGTCCTATTGAAGTTCTCAATAATTTTGTGACATTTAAACAGGAACAACCGCAACATTTTGTTAACAATGCTATGTGATGCCAAGGAATTGGCCTTTTTAGACATCTTAATTAGAAAGGAAGGTACCTCCATAGTTACTGGAACCTTTAGAAAGAGTACAGCCACAAATAGTATTCTAGAAGTATCAAGTTGCCATCCCCAATATCTTTAAAAAAAGTGTCCCTTATAGTCAGTTTCTACGTCTCAAAAGAAATTGTTCCTCAAACACTAAATTTGAATATCATGCGAAGCTATTGCAAGAAAGGTTTATTAATCGAGGATACTCTAAAAACATAGTCCAATCTTCTCTAAATAAAGTTAGGAAGAAAGATAGGGATACACTCCAATGCCACTCAGGAATCCAGTCAACCCAAAACCTAACAAGATTTGTAACCATGTACAATTGCCAGTGGACAAAGATCAGAGAAATACTGTCTAAACACTGGCTTATCCTTACCCTTGATGAAAAAATAAAAGAACGAGTAAGTGACTATCCATTATTGACTGCAAAAAAGTCACTGAGTTTGAAAGACAAACTGGTGCAAAGTAAATTTGTAAGGTCTCCTTTGAACTGGTTAAAGGGGCAGTACACTGTAATATTGTTTTTATATTAATGTATTTTCAATGACTTGTTAAACCAGCTGCAGAGTATAAAATGTATGAGTAATTGCATTTTCATGCTTATTTGTGTATATGAAGTAGCTGGTTTTGTGCTTTTAAACCACAGCCTATTACAATGGGTTGAGCTGCAGGTAATATCAGATCTCATTATGCTATCACTTTTATGTCCACACACAGGCTTCCTTATCTTATATTTGTCTGGAAAACTAAAGTTCAATACATAGAGAGAACAATGGAAAATTATAATTTTATTACTTAACTATCCTGCACCACACTGTGAGTATCAATGATTTTGCTGGCTGTGTTTACTTAGGCTATTCAATAGCTGATACTCCAGTATCAAAACTTTTAGTATAGGTTGGGAAACCACAAGCTAAATCAGCTATTTCAAAGGCTAAAATAGGGGTAAAGGAGCTACTTGTAAATAATTTAATACACTAAAGCAGGTAAAAAAGATCACTGGGAACAGTTTAAATGTGAGAAATTTTTTGGGTGAACTGTCCCTTTAAGGCTTAGACAAGAAGTTAAGGGAAGCTACCCTTGTGGCCACTGGTTGTATTGCCCCTATATGCAGAAAAGCAAAATGTTTTGCAACTAATTATAGTAAATCATTTAAAATTAGAATTTTTGCTAAGTGCAATTCTGTAGGAGTAGTATATTTACTACACTGTTCCTGTCCTTATTTCTATATAGGAAAAACGAAGATAATTTTTAAAGAGAGAATTCAGGAACAGAGATACTAGTGTAGCAAGACACTTTGCTTCATACCACGGAAAAAATCCAGAATCCTTAAAATCCATTGGGATTGACAGGGGAATCCTGAGTGGTAGAGGTGGTGATGAGGATAAATGTCTCCTTAGAAAGGAGTCTAGATAGATTTATGTTCTTCAAACATTGTCCCCAAAAGGGTTAAATTAAGTAATAGAGTATGCCCCCTTTTTAAGTTAATGACATTGCATAAGTAAACTGCCTGCTATAAGTATAGAGGTGGTTTGTATGGCTCTCAAATAATTGTTGCAACTTGTTAAAAAACTAATCTTTAAGGAAAAAACAGTATATTTGCAAAATAATATAAAATACTAAAATAATACAAAAAGAAAGAAAGACAAGTATGATCTGGTATGGGTGAAGGCCATTGGCAAAAAGAAGTGGTGTTCGTGCTAAGTTTGATTACATATTTGCTATTAGTTGTAATCAATGTATTTCCAGAGGTATGATCACCTTAATAGTAAGCAGAGGTTTTAGTTGAATCCAAGCCACGCCTCGCATCATGATCCAATAAGTAAGGAGTGAGTACCTGTAGGAATCAGTCCTGATGAGGCCCCGGATAATCACAAAACATTGTGGGGCGAAACGTACGCCGACTGTGAGAAAGACAGAGCACACGTGTTCCATTCTTGTGGAAGTAGCAAGCAAAGAGTTTGAGGACACTTCAATCTGGTGGTCACCGGTAAACAGGCTTACCAAAAGGAGCTTTCAAAGGTCGTAGCGGTTTCACCTGAGTTTTAAGGTAACGCTAGAAGACACGGCATAAACCCGGGACAGACCAGTTTAAGGCTATGGGCACGACAAAGCAGTAATAAACATGCTCAGTCTTGCCCACAGTGCAGAATTCCTTTACTAGGGGCAAGTCAGAACATGTCGAAGACAGTAGAGTCATGTTCTGTCTTGTCGCTAGTAAAGGAATTCTGTTTTGCGGGCAAGTCCGAACATGATTATTACCACTTTGTGTGCCCCCCCCCCCCTTAGTAAGTAATTTTGTGCTCATGCTTTTTTTTAGGCTCCTGTATTTGAGAGTCCAATTGTCTAATGTATTACTACAGATTAATAGTTTTAATAATCTGTACAAGATACATTATACTCAGATTTCTGTGATGTACATACTTGGTGAATGCCTTTTCAATTTCAGAACTATCACTCGCAGCATCCATCAAATCATC
This sequence comes from Bombina bombina, assembly GCF_027579735.1. Taxonomy (NCBI): domain Eukaryota; kingdom Metazoa; phylum Chordata; class Amphibia; order Anura; family Bombinatoridae; genus Bombina; species Bombina bombina. Next base: position 68,301,207 of record NC_069503.1, read on the forward strand.
AACAACCGCCAGATTAATTTTTCCAATGGGGAAAAGTGTATCATCATTAAAAGTGTCTGACAAACCTTCTATAAATCTGATATGAGGCACTGCGAGTAATAGTTTGTCATACATTTTTTGCCAACATGCATAAAACTACACAATATTGTCAACCCAGTGTGATAAAAGTGTACCAGCATTTTGTAGTAATTTTTTTACAAAAAACTTTTTCCTGAATTAGAAGGACCTGCCAAAATGCATGAAAATGGATGTTGTAGTCTGACGTCCATAGCTTAATAACCAAATGGTAGAGTTGTGAAGGCATCTGTCAGTTGTCTCTTAGTATACACACTTTTGAGTTTTCTGCAATTGTCTTGTCTCTATTTGCCAGTACCTTTTATTTCTCACAATACCGTTGTGTCGAACTATAATTTTTTCTGTTCGTCAGGGTGCAATGGATAGTCCAAGGGATAGTCCAATACTAAATCTTTTAAACTGTCAAAGTTTACTAATTGTACATTAGCAGCATTTAGAATGATTCCTTTAACTTTTATACATGTTTTACCTGTTGTCAGTCTATAGCCATAAGTTTTTGGGCCTGCCAAAACAAATTCTGTGATGTGTGTTTCAGAGGGTAATTCACTAGTCAGTTCCCCTAAATAGTCAAACAAAGGAGGAGTCCAGTCACCGGGTCTGCTGACAAAAATGACAGAGTCAGTGTCGTGGTAGAGACAACGTTCTTGCAGTCTGTCTAAAAGTTTGTATAGTTCCAGTCGTGCATAGGCGGTGGTGAAACAAGCTATGAAAATGTTTGTGTTACGTGCTAATGTGTGAGAGTCCTTAGTGTATTTCCAACTGACCATAGCGGTGTCATCGTCTAAGAAATTTAAAGATGACACTGCATACTTTGTTAGAAACACATAACGAAAAAGCTTGCCAGGGTCAGTTACAATACTTGTATTCTGCAAATTGCTTTTTTGACCAAATTTACCCCATAAAGAATTTAGAAAAAGTTTGGAAATGTGTCTCTTTGCCAGATTGACCTTTATTTCATGCGGTCTCAGTGTGACACCCTCTTTGTCAAAGTAGTCAGATACATATTTTTGTTTTTATCCTCATCTGTACACCAATCAGGGTAACCTGATGCCTCCTGTTTGTCCCTGAGATGTACCTTGATAAATTCTGTGATGCCAGATTTATCCTCTATATCATCTTTATTTATTCCACCAAATAAATGTCTTATTTGCAGATATGCATAAAATTCTTTATTGGGAATTCCAAATTCATTTTTTAAATCCTGGAAAGTTCTACAGCCTTTGTGTCATATCTGCTGTCCCTTTAAGTAGCAGATATCCTCTTTCAGCAAACTCTATAAAGGAGGGACTTAGACGTCAACCCAGTGCTTGATAATTGCAAGTGTATAGTATCCTGACTTCCCAGGAAACTCTGTGGATACTAAACTCCTAATATTGAAGCCTTTCAGTTATTATCCCTAAAGGGAACTTTACTTTTCAAACTCTCCTACTTTGGCCAAATCTAATAAGCTTTAACTAAGCTTTCCAATTCAAAACATCATAAGAAAAAAAGCAGAACGCTAACTAAATCTCCTCACAACCTGTGTGCTGAGGATCTGCACACAGCACGCTGACGTCATCCGGACACAGACATAGGACGCTGAACACTGTTTGGAAGTAAACTGATATCAGCGTGTGCTGACTGAAGACTCCATTCCTCTGATGATACAAAGTAACGGTTACTTACTCAAGGACTTCAGACCTCCTATGACCATAGCGCAAGTATAATTTTCTTACATTGCTTCTATCTATGAACTGAATGTGTAATCACTGCTATAATTTGACTGTGTCAGCACACGCCTATCCTGCATTCTAAAAGACTCTCATAACAGTATTGAATTTAGCCTACTAAATCTCCTGTTACCATACTTACCCATTGAGAGTTCAGATTGTCTCCTTGTTAACTCCATAAGGGTCAGCTGCTGTGCTATTTTAGGGTTCCATGTAAATATCCATTGTTTACAGCGGAGCTCCATCTACCAATAATAATAACAACTCACCACTGTTATTCCTATATATTAGCAGACTCACAGTACAATTGAGTCCTGCTTATATAGGATTACCTACATTCATAATATTAGGCAACATATTTAATTAAGGAATATTGCACTTTGGTTTCATTATCTCTTAATTGATATATGTATATTAAGCCCTTAGTTTCCTAGTTCTCAAATGCTTTAAAATCAAATGCCGGTATAAACTCTGGATTTCTCCTTATTGTCAGATATTTTGAATATCTAGGATTAATTTTTAATATTTTTAATAGTTTATGCCATGCATAGATCACATTTTTTTATTGTTTTTAGGGATCTGATCTTTTCTGGCAGTTTTTCCTTACAATGAACAAGGGCCTTCAGAGCATATGGAGCAACTATTTGTTCTTCCACTTCAGTCAGTGCATAATAGTTTACTTCTGTCAACCATTCCAGTACAATTTTCTCCATGCATACTAGATTGTAGATTTCTAGATCTGGGAATGCTAAACCTCCCCCTGAATTTAGCAACATCAAATTTTGAATGGAAAGAGCTCTACGTTTCTTACCCCACAAAAATGTTATACAATTTTGTTTAAACATTCTGAGGTCCTTTGGTTTAATAAAAATTGGTAAATTTTGTAGAAGGTACAGAATTTTAGGGAATACCATTTTGATTAAATTAATTTTACCTGTAAGACTCATTGGCAACTTTTCCCATCTTGTCAAATCTTTAATCATTTTTGTCCATACTTGAGGATATTTTAATACATACCATTTATCTGGATCTCTAGCTAGAGTGATACCTAAATATTTCAGTTTTTCTTTTGCTTTTTTGAACGGCGGGTTTTTATAGCTATCTTTTTGTTTATATAACCAGAGAATCTCCGATTTGTTTATATTAACTGTATACCCCGAAAACCTACTGAATTTTTCTAATATTTGAATTAAAATGGGGATATTTTTCTTTGTGTCTTTTATAAAAACCAACAGGTCATCTGCGTATAGTAATAAAGTGACTCTTCTTTTCCCTAACCAGACCCCCTCAATTTCTTTTTTCAGAAGGATGGCAAGGGGCTCTATAGCTAGATTAAATAGATATGGCTATAAGGGGCATCCTTGTCTAGTTCCTTTTTGCAGTACAAAGCTAGGTGTCATATTGCCATTTACTACAATTGTAGCCATTGGTTCCTTATAAATCAACTAGACTAAGCTGAGGAAGGGACCCTTAATCCCAAATTTTTCTATTGTTGGGAATAAATGGTCCCATGTGATCATGTCAAAAGCTTTATCTGCATCGATAGATGTAATTGCTACATCTGCCTGTTTTCTATTAGCTTTCTTTTTAGTTCCAATAATAATCAATTACTGTAAAGCAATAAATAAAAAGTTCATATAAGGATATGTATATTCTTCCTAGGAGTCTCCGGCCTTCTGATGTTTCTTTATGTGTTCTCAAAGAAAAGGAAACAAGATGTACAACATAGTGTAACTCTGTAACACCATCCAGGAAATATGATACACTTGTTCACATAGTACCCAAAGTAATGAATTAAGGGATATTATTCAGAAACACTGGGGTATTCTCTCCAGAGACTCAGGTTTTGCTGAGTTTCTGGGGATGGACCGAATGTAATGTTTAGGAAAGTTCCCAATTTGAAATTACAACTCTCCCACGGGATCAAAGATGCATGTGACACAAAACCCACAAAGAATTGGCTGCTTCCGTCCCAGATGGGATTCAGAAGATGCCAATTCTGTAAAGCATGTAAAAGAATGAAAAAGGCACTGAAACTATGTAACAAATTCCACTCAGCAGATCGCAAAAAGAACTATGATATCAATCAGTTCATTACCTGTAAAAGTAAAAACGTTGTTTATATGTTACGCTGCTCGTGTGATTTGGTCTACATAGGACTTACCTCTAGACTTCTAAAAACAAGAAATAATGAACACATATATATCATTGAAAAAGAGTACCAGAACCACACAGTGTCTGCACATTTTGACAAAAAACACAATAGAAAAATAAGTGACCTAGAATTCCTGGGCATAAGGAAAGTGGAACAAGGTTGGAGGGGAGGAGATGTACAAAATCAGTTGGGATGATTGGAGATGAAGTGGATACATATTATGGACAAAGATTTTGAATTACACCATTTTCTGTAAAAGAGTGTTATCTATGTGAATATCAAATATATCTTTCTCTTCTGTTGCTTTTATCCATGGTAGTACACATATCCTCCCCTAGGTCAGTGGCTCATCATGCACTGATAAGGGCTATATATATAATATAAATATATAAGACCATGGTAGACTAGATTCGTAATGTAATGACATTTTGTAGTGTCATTTTTTGCACATTTTCTGTCATCAGGTTCACAATATAACAATTATGAAACATTAGGCAATATTTCTAACCATAAAGGTATACATTCGATATAGAGGGTTAATTTGATGCAGAGTATCCTTATTATGCAGTGTTATCGTAAGCTATGGAGTTTCATTGTTTTTATACTTTTAGGTATTAGCCTGAGGGTCTATATAGTAGTAGATATGGGACACTGGGATCATTCTCTGTTGCATACATATATTGATAATGAATGGTATTACAATACCAAATATGTATATCAACAAGAATCGTAACAGGTATTAAGCTGAATATAGCGTGGTGTTGTCTCATAGTGGACAATGGTATATACAGATCTATAACAAAAATATATAACTTCTGTCAGCGTTGAATCTGTTTTGTAAATAATGAATGATGACAGTTTTAAAGTATAGGATGTAAATGTTTATTTAGATAAAAAACTTACCATCGATTTTCCTTAACCAGAATATCTATATATGTATATAAAATTAAATAACATTCAGCACCATTGATTCTCAGTAAGGAGAATGACAAATATATAGCAATAAGGCAAGGTACTTTTTGAACATTTGGGACTCAATGCCCTTTTCCAAAATGGAGGACAAGATACCTGATTTCCGGTCTGTCAGAGCATTGAGGTTTAAAAGGACACACAGACATGCGCACATCATTCCTTGAAAAAGCTGATCTAGCGAAACGTACGCCGGAACTATCATCTCTCTAGTGCGTCTTTACACTTGCCTGCACACCTGGGGGAGGAGCGACTCGCACTGCTTACAAGGGTGGACGGTTTAGTGGTTAAGCTTCTGCTTTCCTATCCACTTACATCCAGTATTTGGGTCTGCTTCTTGGAGCAATAATAGACAATTTGTTGCTTTATTGTCCTCTGTGTATGGTGTACTTCGAGCATTTGTGACGCTTTTATACAGGGAGTGCAGAATTATTAGGCAAGTTGTATTTTTGAGGATTAATTTTATTATTGAACAACAACCATGTTCTCAATGAACCCAAAAAACTCATTAATATCAAAGCTGAATATTTTTGGAAGTAGTTTTTAGTTTGTTTTTAGTTTTAGCTATTTTAGGGGGATATCTGTGTGCAGGTGACTACTACTGTGCATAATTATTAGGCAACTTAACAAAAAACAAATATATACCCATTTCAATTATTTATTTTTACCAGTGAAACCAATATAACATCTCAACATTTACAAATATACATTTCTGACATTCAAAAACAAAACAAAAACAAATCAGTGACCAATATAGCCACCTTTCTTTGCAAGGACACTCAAAAGCCTGCCATCCATGGATTCTGTCAGTGTTTTGATCTGTTCACCATCAACATTGTGTGCAGCAGCAACCACAGCCTCCCAGACACTGTTCAGAGAGGTGTACTGTTTTCCCTCCTTGTAAATCTCACATTTGATGATGGACCACAGGTTCTCAATGGGGTTCAGATCAGGTGAACAAGGAGGCCATGTCATTAGATTTTCTTCTTTTATACCCTTTCTTGCCAGCCACGCTGTGGAGTACTTGGACGCGTGTGATGGAGCATTGTCCTGCATGAAAATCATGTTTTTCTTGAAGGATGCAGACTTCTTCCTGTACCACTGCTTGAAGAAGGTGTCTTCCAGAAACTGGCAGTAGGACTGGGAGTTGAGCTTGACTCCATCCTCAACCCGAAAAGGCCCCACAAGCTCATCTTTGATGATACAGCCCAAACCAGTACTCCACCTCCACCTTGCTGGCGTCTGAGTCGGACTGGAGCTCTCTGCCCTTTACCAATCCAGCCACGGGCCCATCCATCTGGCCCATCAAGACTCACTCTCATTTCATCAGTCCATAAAACCTTAGAAAAATCAGTCTTCAGATATTTCTTGGCCCAGTCTTGACGTTTCAGCTTGTGTGTCTTGTTCAGTGGTGGTCGTCTTTCAGCCTTTCTTACCTTGGCCATGTCTCTGAGTATTGCACACCTTGTGCTTTTGGGCACTCCAGTGATGTTGCAGCTCTGAAATATGGCCAAACTGGTGGCAAGTGGCATCTTGGCAGCTGCACGCTTGACTTTTCTCAGTTCGTGGGCAGTTATTTTGTGCCTTGGTTTTTCCACACGCTTCTTGCGACCCTGTTGACTATTTTGAATGAAACGCTTGATTGTTCGATGATCACGCTTCAGAAGCTTTGCAATTTTAAGAGTGCTGCATCCCTCTGCAAGATATCTCACTATTTTTTACTTTTCTGAGCCTGTCAAGTCCTTCTTTTGACCCATTTTGCCAAAGGAAAGGAAGTTGCCTAATAATTATGCACACCTGATATAGGGTGTTGATGTCATTAGACCACACCCCTTCTCATTACAGAGATGCACATCACCTAATATGCTTAATTGGTAGTAGGCTTTCGAGCCTATACAGCTTTGAGTAAGACAGCATGCATAAAGAGGATGATGTGGTCAAAATACTCATTTGCCTAATAATTCTGCACTCCCTGTATATGTTTTAATAAATTATATTTTATTCTGTATCTTCGTGAGAGTAACTGTTTACCCACCAGTATAAAGTGGGTGTGCACATTTTCCTGAGCTTGGTTATAGCTCCAACCCATGTGAGTAACTATTTGTGAACAAGTGTATCATATTTCCTGGATGGTGTTACAGAGTTACACTATGTTGTACATCTTGTTTCCTTTTCTTTGAGAACACATAAAGAAACATCAGAAGGCCAGAGACTCCTAGGAAGAATATACATATCCTTATATGAACTTTTATTTATTGCTTTACTGTTATACGATTATACTTTGTGTCATCACATTTATTTCACATTTTTTCTTTTTTGTGATATTTGGTATTTTTATTTTTTAATAATCAATTACTAACTAACTTCCTCAGATTAGTTGTTGAACTCCTATTTGGCATAAAGTCCACTTGGTCTCTATGTATTAAGGCTCCCATCACTTTCTTCAATCTCTGTGCGATAACACTCATAAATATACAAAAGATTTCTTAAAGGGACATAAACACATTTGTTTTGGCTGTTTAAATCAAACAACTAAAATCACAATTTTAAATTATCATAAGATCACTGCTTCTTATACTCTTAAACCATCTCAAACATTAGATAATGCAGTTAGTGAAGAAATAATAAAAGTATCAAATGATTAGTATTGAAATATTCAGTATTGTATCTCACGTGTATCTAAAAACTTGTTAATATTATACATCTGTTTGCAACTAAATTATGTTAAAATATCAATTTCCATCAATAAAAACATAATATAATGCTGTATCCTGAGATATTTTAGGACACAACAGAAAATCTCTCACATTTAAATAAACAGTTTGTTTCCTCCTTACTTAGCCATATGATAATCACACCCTGAGGGGGAGGCAGGGACTCTGTATTCATGTGACACCGGAGGGGACAATAGACATCTATATGAGAACAAAAGGCCAGGTGTGACCCTCTCATTGTCTCCCAACTGACAAGTTGTACTCATGTGAGTCACACAGAGAAAGGTGACACTCCCACATTAGTATAAATATCTGTGTAACACTCAGTGATATCACAGGAGGAACCAGAGAGACTTCATACTTACAGAGCTTGTGCTAAACGGTAATATGCAAAACCTGACATAAATCTTTATTAACAGCTCACACTGCTGTGTTTTATATAATGATGAGAAAATATTGTTCTGTATTTTGTTGTGATAAAGATACAATATTTCACTTCAAATAAGAAACTGAGTTTAAATAAAAAAAATCAACTGTACTTATTTAATTTATTTTCTATATTTTTTATGCTGTGTTAATGAATTTAACATTAAAGGGACATAATACTCATATGCTAACTCACTTGAAACTGATGCAGTATAACTGTAAAAAGCTGACAGGAAAATATCACCTGAGCATTTTTATGTAAAAAGGAAGATTTATTTTACCTCACAACTTCCTCAGCTCAGCAGAGTAAGTTCTGATTAAAAAGTTATACTTCATCTGCTGCCCAGCTGCAGGTAAAAAAAAAAAAATTAATGAAGAAATGAAAAGCAGCCAATCAGCATCAACAGTGCTGAGGTCATGAACTCTTTTACTGTGATCTCATGAGATTTCACTTTACTCTCATGAGTTTTCATAGTAAATTTCCTTAAACTAAATAGGGAAATAACATGAGTGTGCACGAGGCTCACTCCTGTGACAGGAATACTGATTTGCTGCTTAAAACCCTCTACAATAGGGTGTGAGACAATTTGAGGTAAAATATTTTCCTTTTTTACATAGAGATGTTCAGGTAATATTTCCAGGTGATAGTCAGCTTTTTACAGCTATGCTGCATCACTTTAAATTGTTTCAATATTTGGTTATCATGGCCTTTAAATTCTTTCACTTAAAAAGCGAAATTAAATACATAATGATGTATAGCATTTTGTATAATGAATGTTTGTAGCAGAACAAAAACAATATTTTCAAGCTGGAGGAGGTCTGTCCAATAATACATTTGTGGGAGTTGTTCCTGTTATCCAATGAGAAACAGACTCTTAAGTATCAGCCAACTAGAATCCTGTATTTCCCTATAGGTTTATAATTAACTGTAGAGCCCAGATTAACCATTTTCATTTAATATGAGTCTGAAGCTGCTATTTGCTCCAGTAATAAATATCACTCAGTTTATGACCCTGCTATATCAGTCTCATCACATATACTGATCTAATCATAAATATCTTGTGATCTGCATATTATTTTATTTCTAATGAGGTTATTTTATAATACATTTCTTATTTCTATTAGCTGCACCTGTTTATCATCAGAACGTTTATCCCACTGATCTGTGACTGATTCTTGTTGTTAGTAAAGACCTTAGTAAGTGTATTCTGCACCTTCAGCTGCTGCTGTTTATGTCACATGATCACAGGCTTAAAGGGACAGTGTCCTGTAAATTTGTTATTCGCTTAAAATAACAAGAAACCCAAAATGTTTTTCATTATTTAAATAGAACATATAATTTTCAACAACTTTCCAACTGACTTCAATTATGATATTTGCTTCATTCTCTAGATTTCCTTTATTGAAGCAGCAGCAATGCTCTACTGGTGAGCCAATGACAAGAGGCTTGTATGTGCCACTAATAAGCAGCTAGCGCACCATAGTGCATTGTTTGCTTTGTCACAAAGATCCCCAAGGGAGTAAAGCAGATTTGATAATAGAAGTAAATTGGAAAATTATTTAAATTTCAATTATAAAAGTTTAATTGTGCTGTCCCTTTAATGTGTTTCTAATGACTTGTTTTACCGGTGTATAAAATAGTATAAAGTGTATGGGAAATTTCACCTTTAGCTTCATTTTTATGTAAAATAACTGTTTGCTGTTTGTAATTTATTTTCATTATTAAATTGTACACAGCCTTTTAAATGATCTGAGGCTCCGGCTCCTACTTAGCATATGCAGGAAGAGTCTGTTATTGGCTGATAGCTGTCACATGGTACAGGTGCAGAACTACATTTATCAGAAAACAATCTACTGCTCTTTTTAAATTCATAGTAAGTTTTATTGCATTGTATTTTTATTATGCATCTGTGGTTTTGCAATTCTATATTTTATGGTCCTTTTAAATAGACTGAATTTGCCAAAAGAACATTTCATTATATTATCACTCTATGTAAACACAAATTCTTTATTTCTCCTACATTGGTGTATCCGGTCCACAGCTTCATCCTTACTTGTGGGATATTCTCTATCCCTACAGGAAGTGGCAAAGAGAGCACACAGCAGAGCTGTCCATATAGCTCCCCTCAGGCTCCGCCCCCCCAGTCATTCTCTTTGCCGCTCTAACTAGTAGCATCTCCACGGGGGTGGTAAAGAGTATGTGGTGTTAGTTGTAGTTTTTTATTTCTTCTATCAAGAGTTTGTTATTTTAAAATAGTGCCGGCTTGTACTATTTACTCTGCAGCAGAAAGTGATGAAGATTTCTGCTGAGAGGAATATGATTTTAGCACCAGTAACTAAAATCCATTGCTGTTCCCACGCAGGACTGTTGAATACCAGAGAACATCAGTTGGGGGGAACATTTTGCAGGCTTAACTGCTTCAGGTATGATCAGTTATTTTTCTAACAAGACCATGTAATGCTAGAAGACGGTCAGAAATTCCCTCTGGGATAGGTAAGCCATTTTTCTTAGACTCTGTATAAAATGATGGCTTATATTAAGGGCTCTATGCTGGTTGACACTATTGTGGGCTTAATCGATTGCTTTTTAGCATGTTTTCACTGTAAATAAGGTGTTTTTTTCAGACTTTAAAACACTTTAGGGGTTTAATTTACGCCTGGCACTTATTTGGACACCTAATCTAGTCAGAAAGGCCCCTCCACTCTGGAATGAAGAGGGAGGAGGCCTCATTTTCCAGCCTCAATTGTGCAGTTGTTTTGAGTAGGCAGTTCATGCAGCTTCACGTGGGGAGTCCAGAGGCATCAGAAAAGACTTCAGAGAGGCTTATTTCCTACTTAAATAATCCCTAAGGAAGGTAAAGGCCACAGTAGAAGCTGTGGCATAGTCCTGTAGTGTTTTTAACCGGTTAACTGCTGTTATTAGCTCCGGTTTGGGCATTAAGGGGTTAATTGGTCTGAAAATTTGTGTGCAATCTTTTCAAAGCATTAAGACACTGGTGAAAATTTCATTAAAATCGGATGTTTCTTTGATGTTTTTTTGATGTTTCAGTAATAAAGTGTGCACTTTTATTATTTAAAGACACAGTACACAGACACAGTTTTTGTCAAAAATAATTTTTATTGCATTGAAGTCCTGTTTAAGTCTGTCAAACATGTCTGACCCTTCAGATAGCCTATGTTCTGTATGTTCAAAGGCCAAGGTAGTTCCCCCATTAAATTTATGTGTGAAGTGTGCCATAGCGTCCAAACAACTTAAGGACCGTACAATTACGCTTAAAGATATAGCCCAAGATGATTCTTTAGCTGAAGGTAGTGAGGATAGCTCGCTATCCCCCTCCTTCTGTGTCAAACACCAGCTATGCCCGCGCAAGCGATGCCCAGTACATCTAGCGCACCAATTGCTATTACTATGCAACAGTTAGCGGCAGTAATGGATAATTCTCTCGCAGCATTTTTTATCCAAACTGCCAGTTTTTCCTAGGAAGCGTGATTGCTCAGTTTTAAATACAGAAAATGAGCAAGCAGACGCAGAGGATAATTTATCTGTAGTGCCCTCACATCAATCTGACTTGGCGGTGAGGGAGGGCCTGTCTGAGGGAGAAATTTCTGACACAGGAAAAGTTTTCTCAGCAGGCAGAGCCTGATACCATAGCATTTAAATTCAAGCTAGAACACCTC